>NW_027094189.1:0-233978 GCF_029207755.1 Chamaea fasciata
TTTTTTTGGAAATTTGGGGAGATTTTGGGGAGGAATTTTTTTGGAATTTGGGGAGGTTTTGGGTGGGAATTTGGGTAGAAATTTGGGGGATCCTCGGGGCGGTGTTGTGGATCCTTTCGGGGGGGGCGTGTCCCCGCCCCTCCCCCCTCTCTAACCCCTCCCCCCCGCTCCAGGTGCGGCCGACGCGGCGCTGCCCCTCCCCCACCCGCCCGCGGCCCAGCCGGAGGGGGAGGGTCCGCCGCCCCTCCCCCAGCCCCCCAAAGCCGAACTCTTCGTGCTGGAGATCGAAACGTTCCCCCTGGAGCCGGGCGAGACCCCGCCCCCCTCCGCCGGCCCCTCCCCCTGCCCCTCCCCCTCCCCGCCCCTCCCCGCCCTGGGCGGCTCCGAGGCCACGCCCATCGCCACGCCCCCTTCCCCTCCCCCCCTCTCCGAGCCGGGGGGGCCTCGGGGGGGCCTCAAGCGCCCCTCCCCCTCCCCCCGCCCCTCCCCCTGCCCCTCCCCCCCCCGGCGGGGCGGGGGGAGGGGCGGGCGGCGCCATCAGCTCCACCTCCCTCAATGGGGGAGGGGCGGCCACGCCCCCGGGACCGCCCCCCAGGAAACGGAACCGGACGGAGCTGCCCGGGGGGGGCAGGTGAGGGGGGGGCGGGGCTTTGGGGGGGCTCGGGGAGGGGCTTGGGGTGAATTGGGGAGGGGCTAAAGGGGTTTGGGGCGGTCCCGGGGGAGGTTGGGGGGAATTTGGGGGGATTTGGGGGGATTTGGGGGGGTGGGGAGGGCCCTGGGGGGTTATGGGGGGATTTGGGGAGGGTCTGGGGGGTCCCGGGGGGGGATTTGGGGGGTCCCGGGGGAGGTTGGGGGGAATTTGGGGGGATTTGGGGGGATTTTGGGGGTGGGGAGGGCCCTGGGGGGTTATGGGGGGATTTGAGGAGGGTCTGGGGGGTCCCGGGGGGGGATTTGGGGGGTCCCGGGGGAGGTTGGGGGGAATTTGGGGGGGATTTGGGGGGATTTTGGGGGTGGGGAGGGCCCTGGGGGGTTATGGGGGGATTTGGGGAGGGTCTGGGGGGTCCCGGGGGGGATTTGGGGGGTCCCGGGAGGTTTTGAGGCACCACGTGGGATTTTTGGGGTTCCCACACGGAATTTTTTTTGGGGGGGGGCGGGGTTTAACCCTTTGCCCCTCCCCCATCCCAGCCTGAGCCTATCCGCGGCGCTCCCGGAGGGGGAGGGGCCGGGTTTGGGGGGTCCCCCCTCCCCCCTGCCCGACTCCACCCCGCGCCGATTCCCCCGGGGGGGACCTGGTCAGCTCCTCGCAGGGGAGCCCCCCGCGGGCCGCCCCCAAGGCCTGCAAGGTGAGCTGGGGGTCCTGGGGGGGCGGGGGGGATCTGGGGGGTCCTGGGGGGGGTTGGGGGGGATCTGGGGGGTCCTGGGGGGGGTTGGGGGGTCCTGGGGGGGATTTGGGGGGGATTTGGGGGGTCCTGGGGGGATTTGGGGTGTCCGGGGGGGGATTGGGGGGATTTGGGGGGTCCTGGGGGGATTTGGGGGGGATTTGGGGTGTCCTGGGGGGGATTGGGGGGATTTGGGGGGTCCTGGGGGGGGTTGGGGGGTCCTGGGGGGATTTGGGGGGGATTTGGGGGGTCCTGGGGGGATTTGGGGGGTCCTGGGGGGGGTTGGGGGGATTTGGGGGGTCCTGGGGAGGATTTGGGGGGTCCTGGGGGATTTGAGGAGGTTTTGGGGGGTCCCGGGGGGATTTGAGGAGGTTTTGGGGGGTCCTGGGGGGATTTGAGGAGGTTTGGGGGGGTCCTGGGGGGATTTGAGGAGGTTTTGGGGGGTCCCGGGGGGATTTGAGGGGGTTTTGGGGGGTCCCGGGGGGATTTGAGGAGGTTTTGGGGGTTCCCGGTGGGGATTTGAGGAGGTTTTGGGGGGTCCTGGGGGGATTTGAGGAGGTTTTGGGGGGTCCCGGGGGATTTGAGGAGGTTTTGGGGGGTCCCGGGGGGATTTGAGGAGGTTTTGGGGGGCCCTGGGGGGATTTGAGGAGGTTTTGGGGGGTCCCGGGGGGATTTGAGGAGGTTTTGGGGGGTCTTTGGGGGGATTTGAGGAGGTTTTGGGGGGTCCTGGGGGGATTTGAGGGGGTTTTGGGGGGTCCTGGGGATGCCGGGGGCAGTCAGGATGAATTTGGGGAAATCTTCGGGGTCTCCGAGGTCCCCAAACCGCCGCCGGGGTCACCCCAGACCCCCCAAATCCCCCCAAATCCCCCCAAATGCCGCCCCCAGACCAGCGTGGGAACCCAGTGCGACCCCGAGGAGATCATCGTGCTCTCGGACTCGGATTAGCCCCGCCCGCCGCGCCTGGCCACGCCCCCCACCCCCCCCGCAAAACCCCGCCCCTTTCGCGGTCGAGCCCCGCCCCTTTCGCCGCCCCTCCTTTAATAAATCCCGCCTCTTTTATGGGCGCACTCTGTCGCGACCGCGCCCGTGCCCGTGGTGTCGCGAGATGACGTCACGGAGAGGGAGGTGTGGCTAAAGGGACGCGGTTCCTCTAAGGAGGCGTGGCCGGGGGCGGGGGGCGTGGCCGGCGGGCCCAAGATGGCGGCGGCGGCGTCGTGAGGGCCGAGCGCGGGTAATGCGGACAGGGGGCGGGGCTAAGGGCGGGGGGGCGTGGTCTGAGCGGGCAGGGGGCGTGGCCGGAACGGTGGGGGGGAATTAAAGTGGTTTGGGGAGATCCTGGGGGGGATTTTGGGCGGGAATTGGGGGGATCGGGGCGGTCTGGGGGGGTCTGGGATGGATTTGGGAGGGATTTGGGGGATCCTGGGGGGATTTGGGGGGGTCTGGGATGGATTTGGATGATCTGGGATGGATTTGGGGGGGGGGTAGGGGGGTCCTGGGGGGATTTGGGGAGGATTTGGGGGGTCCTGGGAGGATTGGGGGCGTCTGGAATGGATTTGGGGGGGATTTGGGGGGATTTGGGGGGATTTGGGGGGATTTGGGGAGGATTTGGGGGGGATTTGGGGGGGTCCTGGGGGGATTGGGGGCGTCTGGGATGGATTTGGGGGATCTGGGATGGATTTGGGGGGGGGTAGGGGGGTCCTGGGGGGATTTGGGGGGGATTTGGGGAGGATTTGGGGGGATTTGGGGGGATTTGGGGAGGATTTGGGGGGGATTTGGGGAGTCCTGGGAGGATTGGGGGGGATTTGGGGGGCATTTGGGGAGGATTTGGGGGGTCCTGGGGGGATTGGGGGGTCTGGGATGGATTTGGGGAGGATTTGGGAGAGGTTTGGGGGGTCCTGGGGGGGATTTGGGGGCACTGGGAGGGTCTGGGGGGGTTTCTCGGGGGGTTTGGGGGGATTTTGGGGAGATTTGGGGGGTCTCAGGGATGTCTGGGAGGGGTTTAGGGGAGACGGGGGATTTGGGGAGAATTTTGGGGGGGGTCTGGAGGAATTTGGGGGCCCTGGGGGGATTTGGGGGGATTTTGGGGGATTTTGGGATGGATTTGGAGGATCCTGGGGGGATTTGGGGGGATTTTGGGGGATTTTGGGATGGATTTGGAGGATCCTGGGGGGATTTGGGGGGGTCCTGGGGGGGATTTTGGGATGGATTTGGAGGATTCGGGGGCTCCGGGGGGGTCTGGGTTGTCCTGGGGTGGGATTTGGGGTTCGGGGGGGGGAATTTGGGGATTTTGGGGGTGTCAGGGATTTGGGAATCCGGGAATTTGGGGTGAGAATTTAACGGGAATTCCGAAGCGAAAGGGGTTTGGGCCCCAGTTTTACGGGATTTCGGCGAGAATTTAAAGGGTTTGGGGCGGAATTCAGGGATTCAGGCACATCCCGAGTAAAAAAATGGGAATTTGGGGGGGATTTAATGGGATTTGGGGAAATTTAATGGGATTTGGGGCGGAATTGGGAAATCTGGGCAGATTTAAAGGAATTCGAGGCAAAGTTGACGGGATTTGGGTTGGGAGGAAGGTTGGAAGGGTTCAGGTCAGAATTCGGGGACTCGAGGCGGAATTGGCGGAATTTGGGTCAGAATTAATGGGAATTCGGCCGGAATTGAGGGAATTTGATGGAATTTCCGCCAAAATTAACGAATTTGGCCAAAAATTTTTAGGATCGCTTGAGCCAGTTTACGGGATTTGGGTAAAGTCAGCGGGGTTTTGGTCAGAACTCGGGGATTTCCGGCGGATCTTCGGGAATTGGAGTCAAAATGAACGGAATTTGGGGTGGAAACGATGAAACCTGGGTGGGAATTTAATGGGATTTGGGGCAGAAGTCAAGGATTTGGGCCAAATTTTGGGAATTTGGGTCCGAACCTTTTGGGATTTGGGGGCAGAATTAAAGATTTGGGGTGGGAATTCGGGGTTGGAGTCAAAAATTAAGGGATTTGGGCTGGAATTTATGGGATTTTGGCCCGAATTAAAGGGATTTGGGATAGAATGACGGGATTTAGGTTGGGATTTATGGGATTTTGCGTTGGAATTAATGCTCAGAATGATCAGAATGTGGATTTTGCGTCGGAATTAATGGGATCTGGGCTGGAATCAAGGGATTTGATCAAGGTTAAGGGATTTGGTGAAAAAATTACGGGTCTGGGGTAGAATTGCAGAATTTGGTCGGAATTAATGGGATTCGGGCTGGAATTAAGGGATTCGATGCAGAATTACGGGATTTGGGATGGGATTAATGGGATTTGTGTTGGAATTAATGGGATTTGTGTTGGAATTAATGGGATCTGGGTTGGAATTAATGGGATTTGTGTTGGAATTAATGAGATTTTGGTTGGAATTAATGGGATTTGGGTTGGAATTAATGGGATTTGTGTTGGAATTAATGGGATTTGGGTTGGAATTAATGGGATTTGGGTTGGAATTAAGGGATTTTGGTCGGAATTTTTGGGATTTGTGCCGGAATTAAGGGATTTTGATCAGAATTATGGACGTGGATTTTGGTCGGAATTAATGGGATTTTGGTGCAGAATTAAGGGATTTGAGCCGGAGTTAAGGGATTTGTTTTGGAAGGAATAAGGTTTGGGCTGGGATGAAGAGGTTTTGATCAGAATTAAGGGATTTGTGTTGGAATTAATGGGATTTGGGTTGGAATTAATGGGATTTTGATTGGAATTTAGGGATTTTGGTGCAGAATGAAGGGATCCGAACCAGAATTAATGATATTTGTGCCGGAATTAAGAAATTTGTGATGGAGTTGATGAGATTCGGGTTGGAATTAATGGGATTGTTCCGGATTTAAGGGATTTGATGCACAAGTAATGGGGTTTTGGTTGGAATCAGTAGGATTCTGATTGGAATTATGGAATTTGTGATGGAATTATGGGGATTTGTGCTCGAATTAATGGGATTTTGGTTGGAATTGTGGAACTCGTGTTGGAATTCAATGGGTTTTGTGTCGGAATTAAGGGATTTTGATCAGAATTATGGAATTGGAATTGGGCTGGAAATTAATGGGATTTTGGTTGGAATTAATGGGATTTGGGCTGGAATTAAGGGATTTTGATCAGAATTATGGACTTGGATTTTGGTTGGAATTACTGGGATTTTGGTTGGAATTCAATGGGATTTGGGCTGGAATTGAGGGATTTTGATCAGAATATGGATTTTGTGTTGGAATTCAATGGGATTGGTGTCGGAATTAACGGAATTTGTGCTGGAATTAACGGGATTTTGATCAGAATTACGGAATTGGATTTTGTGTCAGAATCACTGGGATTTTGGTGGGAATTCAGTGGGATTTGTGCTGGAATCGGTGGGATTTGGGTCAGAGCTAACGGGATTTCGGTTGGAATTCTTGGGATTTGGTGCGGAATTGAGGGACCTGGGGTAGAATTAAGGGATTTGCGATGCAGTTTGAGACGTGGCCGGAGCGTTCCGAACCACGTGGGGACGAATCGATCTCCGAGGATCCAGCGTTTGCACCTCGGCTTGAAATAACTTCAGCCGCTCCCCCCCGCCCCGAGGTGTTCCGTAAAGGAAAAGGTTTAACGAAGGAACGATGCCAAAACCGCAAACGTTACGGAAAGCAAAGGAAAGGCTGCGCAGAGGTGCGGAATTTGTTTGCTGGCTGGGAGAGACAGGATTTGGGGAGAAAAAGGCCAAGGCAGGCTCAGCTCAGAGGCAAAAGCGGATGGGTTTTATTAATGTTACGCTAAGAGAAGCAAAGGAAAAAAAAAACCAAAAAAGAAAACCAAAATTAATTTCTGAAACTCTTTTTTTTTTTAAATACAATCTGTTCATTTCCTACGAACAACGTAAAGAGGCGGCAATTAGAGTTTCAGGTCGGTACGCCTTGCGAAGCAGTTTTTCCTTCCGTTTCTGGAGAGGGAGAGGGAAGGTTTTTGCATTCTTTGGTGGTTTTTTTTTTCACAAGAGCAGCGGTCCGCTGGTGGCTTTCGAATTCACGCAAAAGCGGCCCAGCCCGGAGATCGCGCAGCTGCGGGATTTTTTGCTATTTCACGGCTCGTTTCGTGATTACACGTGGGGCCGTGGACTCGCAGGATTTGGGGTGGCGCCTTTTAAAGGCGAGCGGTTTCGAAGGCGAAGGGTTTTTCAGCTCGGGGCACGGAGGCGTCTTCTCACTTCTTCCCTGGCCCACGAGTTCTTCTCGCCTCTGTTCAAACGCCTCCCGGGCCCGCCCAAATCACGGCCGCCGGTTCAATATTCGCTCCGTCCGTCACAGGTTCCTCTGCTCAAACCCACAGATCGTCTCCCCCGTTCACGCTGCCCGCGGTTTAAGGGATTGTTCCAGAGTATTACGGTCTGTTGCCATAACCCATAGGAGGTTTCCAGCCCGGAGCGGAGGGAACTCGTCGCCGCCGTCACTCAAAAGTCACTTTCCCTTCGCTGGCTTTGAGATGTCCGTGTTGTCCCGTTACGCGTCTCCGGTCCGGCCTTTTCTCTCCTCCCTGGTGATGCCCCGGAAGGCTGAGCTGGAGCAGAGGCTGGACAGAGCTGGAGAATAAAGTGGAGATGGATGGAAAAGCCTCCGGGATCCCCCCTGGGCAGGACAGGGCCTGACCCAGGCCGAGCCCAGAGTCCGCGGTCACGAGATCTCACGTTTTGATCACTTTCGGTCCGTTTGCACGTCGGGGTTTAATTGTCCGGTTCCAGCCGCAGGCCGTGAGCTCCCGTCCTCCTCGTTCCTCCCTCCAGCCCGGCCCTTGGTTGTGCAGTTGGGCCCGAGAGTCGTCCTTGGTGTGCAGCAGGAGAAGGATTTGCTTTGCCTCCCTACCCTTCACCCTCCCGCGGATGGAGGAGATCCTTCGCGCCCCTCTCGCGGATCCGGAGGCGCGAGCCGCTCGCGGCTGCTCCGTCCCGGACGTCGGGATCTCTGACGGTTGGTGGCGACCGGAGAACTTGCCGGGCGGTCATCAGTCCGTGGGGCCGGAGGGATCGGCCCCAGGGCGATGAGGGAGCCGGCAGAGGAGCCGGTGGAGCCGCTCTCCAGCGTTTGCCGGCAGAGCTGGCGCGCTGCTGAGGCTCCAGGTGACCGGAGGCTGCCCGGCGTGACGCCCGTTCGCAGGGTGGCGGCTGCGGCCCTGGTTCCGTGCCTCAGGTGTTTCTGAAATCCTTTTCCCCGGGAATTTCCTGTTAACGAGTTGTTTTTTGTCAACTGTGCTTTGTTGCCATTCCTTTCCCGAGGAGGGACTTCTCCTTGATGTCCCTCTGGTGCGACCAAGGTGAGGGAAGAGGTTTTTTTACCAGCAGGTAAATAACCCACCTGGTGGATGCAGGAGGGGCTGTGGGTGTCGTGTGCCTGGACTTCAGCAAGGCCACGGACACTGGCTCCCTCGGCACGCTCCTGGGTTAACCGGCAGCCCGGGGCTCGGACACGAGCACGCCTGGCTGGGTCAGGAACTGCCTGCACGGCCCGGAGTGCTGGGGACCGCTGCTGCATCCGGCCGGGGACAGTCGCCAGCGCTGTCCGCCCGGGCTCTGCTGGCGCCGGCTCTGCTCAGTGTTTTTATTGACGACGTGGGTGAGGGTATCGAGGCTTTCATTAGTAAATTTGTGGACGACGCTAAGCTGGCAGCGTGTGTCGAGCTGTTGGGAGGCAGGAGGGCTCTGCGGAGAGATCCGGAACCGTTGGATGGATGGGCAGAGTCCAATAGCGCGAGGTTTGACAAGTCCAAGGGCCGAGGCCTGCGCTTCGGCCACAATGACGCCCTACAACGTTATAGGCCGGTGACAGCGTCGCCGGACAGTGCCCAGGAGGAAAGGGACCAGGGGACACGGGTGACAGCAGCTGGACACGGGCCAGCAGAGTGCCCAGGTGGCCAGGAAGGCCAAAGGCCCTGGCCGGGGTCAGGAATGGTGTGGCCAGCAGGAGCAGAGAGGTCATTCTGCCCCTGACTAATCACTGATGAGGCCACACCTTCAGTGCCGTGTCCAGCTCTGGGATCTCAGTTTAGGATGGACACTGAGTGCTGTGTCCAGCTCTGGGATCTCAGTTTAGGATGGACACTGAGTGCTGTGTCCAGCTCTGCGATCTCAGTTTAGGATGGACACTGAGTGCTGTGTCCAGCTCTGGTGTCTCAGTTTAGGATGGACACTGAGTGCTGTGTCCAGCTCTGGGGTCGCAGTTTAGGATGGACACTGAGTGCTGGGTCCAGCTCTGGGATCTGAGTTTAGGATGGACACTGAGTGCTGTGTCCAGCTCTGGTGTCTCAGTTTAGGAAGGACACTGAGTGCTGTGTCCAGCTCTGGGATCTCAGTTTGGGATGGACACTGAGTGCTGTGTCCAGCTCTGGGATCTCAGTTTAGGATGGACACTGAGTGCTGTGTCCAGCTCTGGGATCTCAGTTTAGGATGGACACTGAGTGCTGTGTCCAGCTCTGGGATCTCAGTTTAGGATGGACACTGAGTGCTGTGTCCAGCTCTGGGATCTCAGTTTAGGATGGACACTGAGTGCTGTGTCCATTGGTGGGATCTCAGTTTAGGATGGACACTGAGTGCTGTGTCCAGCTCTGGGGTCGCAGTTTAGGATGGACACTGAGTGCTGTGTCCAGCTCTGGGATCTGAGTTTAGGATGGACACTGAGTGCTGTGTCCAGCTCTGGGGTCGCAGTTTAGGATGGACACTGAGTGCTGTGTCCAGCTCTGGGATCTGAGTTTAGGATGGACACTGAGTGCTGTGTCCAGCTCTGGGATCTGAGTTTAGGATGGACACTGAGTGCTGTGTCCATTGGTGGGATCTCAGTTTAGGATGGACACTGAGTGCTGTGTCCAGCTCTGGGATCTCAGTTTAGGATGGACACTGAGTGCTGTGTCCATTGGTGGGATCTCAGTTTAGGATGGACACTGAGTGCTGTGTCCAGCTCTGGGGTCTGAGTTTAGGATGGACACTGAGTGCTGTGTCCAGCTCTGGTGTCTCAGTTTAGGATGGACACTGAGTGCTGTGTCCAGCTCTGGGATCTCAGTTTAGGATGGACACTGAGTGCTGTGTCCAGCTCTGGGATCTCAGTTTAGGATGGACACCGAGTGCTGTGTCCAGCTCTGGGATCTGAGTTTAGGATGGACACTGAGTGCTGTGTCCAGCTCTGGGATCTCAGTTTAGGATGGACACTGAGTGCTGTGTCCAGCTCTGGTGTCTCAGTTTAGGATGGACACTGAGTGCTGTGTCCAGCTCTGGGATCTCAGTTTAGGATGGACACTGAGTGCTGTGTCCAGCTCTGGGATCTGAGTTTAGGATGGACACTGAGTGCTGTGTCCAGCTCTGGGATCTCAGTTTAGGATGGACACTGAGTGCTGTGTCCATTGGTGGGATCTCAGTTTAGGATGGACACTGAGTGCTGTGTCCAGCTCTGGGGTCTGAGTTTAGGATGGACACTGAGTGCTGTGTCCAGCTCTGGTGTCTCAGTTTAGGATGGACACTGAGTGCAGTGTCCAGCTCTGGTATCTCAGTTTAGGATGGACACTGAGTGCAGTGTCCAGCTCTGGGATCTCAGTTTAGGATGGACACTGAGTGCCGTGTCCAGCTCTGGGATCTCAGTTTAGGATGGACACTGAGTGCAGTGTCCAGCTCTGGGATCTCAGTTTAGGATGGACACTGAGTGCTGTGTCCAGCTCTGGTGTCTCAGTTTAGGATGGACACTGAGTGCTGTGTCCAGCTCTGGGATCTCAGTTTAGGATGGACACTGAGTGCCGTGTCCAGCTCTGGGATCTCAGTTTAGGATGGACACTGAGTGCAGTGTCCAGCTCTGGGATCTCAGTTTAGGATGGACACTGAGTGCTGTGTCCAGCTCTGGTGTCTCAGTTTAGGATGGACACTGAGTGCTGTGTCCAGCTCTGGTGTCTCAGTTTAGGATGGACACTGAGTGCTGTGTCCAGCTCTGGTGTCTCAGTTTAGGATGGACACTGAGTGCTCTGTCCAGCTCTGGTGTCTCAGTTTAGGATGGACACTGAGTGCTGTGTCCAGCTCTGGGGTCTCAGTTTAGGATGGACACTGAGTGCTGTGTCCAGCTCTGGTGTCTCAGTTTAGGATGGACACTGAGTGCTGTGTCCAGCTCTGGTGTCTCAGTTTAGGATGGACACTGAGTGCTGTGTCCAGCTCTGGTGTCTCAGTTTAGGATGGACACTGAGTGCTGTGTCCATTGGTGGGATCTCAGTTTAGGATGGACACTGAGTGCTGTGTCCAGCTCTGGTGTCTCAGTTTAGGATGGACACTGAGTGCTGTGTCCAGCTCTGGGATCTCAGTTTAGGATGGACACTGAGTGCTGTGTCCAGCTCTGGGATCTCAGTTTAGGATGGACACTGAGTGCTGTGTCCAGCTCTGGTGTCTCAGTTTAGGATGGACACTGAGTGCTGTGTCCAGCTCTGGGATCTCAGTTTAGGATGGACACTGAGTGCTGTGTCCAGCTCTGGGATCTCAGTTTAGGATGGACACTGAGTGCTGTGTCCAGCTCTGGGATCTCAGTTTAGGATGGACACTGAGTGCTGTGTCCAGCTCTGGTGTCTCAGTTTAGGATGGACACTGAGTGCTGTGTCCAGCTCTGGTGTCTCAGTTTAGGATGGACACTGAGTGCTGTGTCCAGCTCTGGTGTCTCAGTTTAGGATGGACACTGAGTGCTGTGTCCAGCTCTGGTGTCTCAGTTTAGGATGGACACTGAGTGCTGTGTCCAGCTCTGGTGTCTCAGTTTAGGATGGACACTGAGTGCTGTGTCCAGCTCTGGTGTCTCAGTTTAGGATGGACACTGAGTGCTGTGTCCAGCTCTGGGATCTCAGTTTAGGATGGACACTGAGTGCTGTGTCCAGCTCTGGCCCCTCAGTTTAGGATGGACACTGAGTGCTGTGTCCATTGGTGGGATCTCAGTTTAGGATGGACACTGAGTGCTGTGTCCAGCTCTGGGATCTCAGTTTAGGATGGACACTGAGTGCTGTGTCCAGCTCTGGTGTCTCAGTTTAGGATGGACACTGAGTGCTGTGTCCAGCTCTGGTGTCTCAGTTTAGGATGGACACAGTGCTGTGTCCAGCTCTGGGATCTCAGTTTAGGATGGACACTGAGTGCTGTGTCCAGCTCTGGTGTCTCAGTTTAGGATGGACACTGAGTGCTGTGTCCAGCTCTGGGATCTGAGTTTAGGATGGACACTGAGTGCTGTGTCCAGCTCTGGTGTCTCAGTTTAGGATGGACACTGAGTGCTGTGTCCAGCTCTGGTGTCTCAGTTTAGGATGGACACTGAGTGCTGTGTCCAGCTCTGGTGTCTCAGTTTAGGATGGACACTGAGTGCTGTGTCCAGCTCTGGGATCTCGGTTTAGGATGGACACTGAGTGCTGTGTCCAGCTCTGGGATCTCAGTTTAGGATGGACACTGAGTGCTGTGTCCAGCTCTGGGATCTGAGTTTAGGATGGACACTGAGTGCTGTGTCCAGCTCTGGGATCTCAGTTTAGGATGGACACTGAGTGCTGTGTCCAGCTCTGGTGTCTCAGTTTAGGATGGACACTGAGTGCTGTGTCCAGCTCTGGTGTCTCAGTTTAGGATGGACACTGAGTGCTGTGTCCAGCTCTGGTGTCTCAGTTTAGGATGGACACTGAGTGCTGTGTCCAGCTCTGGGATCTCGGTTTAGGATGGACACTGAGTGCTGTGTCCAGCTCTGGGATCTCAGTTTAGGATGGACACTGAGTGCTGTGTCCAGCTCTGGTGTCTCAGTTTAGGATGGACACTGAGTGCTGTGTCCAGCTCTGGTGTCTCAGTTTAGGATGGACACTGAGTGCTGTGTCCTGCTCTGGTGTCTCAGTTTAGGATGGACACTGAGTGCTGTGTCCAGCTCTGGGATCTCAGTTTAGGATGGACACTGAGTGCTGTGTCCAGCTCTGGTGTCTCAGTTTAGGATGGACACTGAGTGCTGTGTCCAGCTCTGGTGTCTCAGTTTAGGATGGACACTGAGTGCTGTGTCCAGCTCTGGTGTCTCAGTTTAGGATGGACACTGAGTGCTCTGTCCAGCTCTGGGATCTCAGTTTAGGATGGACACTGAGTGCTGTGTCCAGCTCTGGGATCTCAGTTTAGGATGGACACTGAGTGCTGTGTCCAGCACAGGGATCTCAGTTTAGGATGGACACTGAGTGCTGTGTCCAGCTCTGGGATCTCAGTTTAGGATGGACACTGAGTGCTGTGTCCAGCTCTGGTGTCTCAGTTTAGGATGGACACTGAGTGCTGTGTCCAGCTCTGGTGTCTCAGTTTAGGATGGACACTGAGTGCTGTGTCCATTGGTGGGATCTCAGTTTAGGATGGACACTGAGTGCTGTGTCCAGCTCTGGGATCTCAGTTTAGGATGGACACTGAGTGCTGTGTCCAGCACAGGGATCTCAGTTTAGGATGGACACTGAGTGCTGTGTCCAGCTCTGGTGTCTCAGTTTAGGATGGACACTGAGTGCTGTGTCCAGCTCTGGTGTCTCAGTTTAGGATGGACACTGAGTGCTGTGTCCAGCTCTGGGATCTCAGTTTAGGATGGACACTGAGTGCTGTGTCCAGCTCTGGTGTCTCAGTTTAGGATGGACACTGAGTGCTGTGTCCAGCTCTGGTGTCTCAGTTTAGGATGGACACTGAGTGCTCTGTCCAGCTCTGGTGTCTCAGTTTAGGATGGACACTGAGTGCTGTGTCCAGGTCTGGGATCTCAGTTTAGGATGGACACTGAGTGCTCTGTCCAGCTCTGGGATCTCAGTTTAGGATGGACACTGAGTGCTGTGTCCAGCTCTGGGATCTCAGTTTAGGATGGACACTGAGTGCTGTGTCCAGCTCTGGTGTCTCAGTTTAGGATGGACACTGAGTGCTGTGTCCAGCTCTGGTGTCTCAGTTTAGGATGGACACTGAGTGCTGTGTCCAGCTCTGGGATCTCAGTTTAGGATGGACACTGAGTGCTGTGTCCAGCTCTGGTGTCTCAGTTTAGGATGGACACTGAGTGCTGTGTCCAGCTCTGGGGTCTAAGTTTAGGATGGACACTGAGTGCTGTGTCCAGCTCTGGGATCTCAGTTTAGGATGGACACTGAGTGCTGTGTCCAGCTCTGGGATCTGAGTTTAGGATGGACACTGAGTGCTGTGTCCAGCTCTGGGATCTCAGTTTAGGATGGACACTGAGTGCTGTGTCCAGCTCTGGGATCTGAGTTTAGGATGGACACTGAGTGCTGTGTCCAGCTCTGGTGTCTCAGTTTAGGATGGACACTGAGTGCTGTGTCCAGCTCTGGGGTCTCAGTTTAGGATGGACACTGAGTGCTGTGTCCAGCTCTGGGATCTCAGTTTAGGATGGACACTGAGTGCTGTGTCCAGCTCTGGGATCTCAGTTTAGGATGGACACTGAGTGCTGTGTCCAGCTCTGGTGTCTCAGTTTAGGATGGACACTGAGTGCTGTGTCCAGCTCTGGTGTCTCAGTTTAGGATGGACACTGAGTGCTCTGTCCAGCTCTGGTGTCTCAGTTTAGGATGGACACTGAGTGCTGTGTCCAGCTCTGGTGTCTCAGTTTAGGATGGACACTGAGTGCTGTGTCCAGCTCTGGGATCTCAGTTTAGGATGGACACTGAGTGCTGTGTCCATTGGTGGGGTCTCAGTTTAGGATGGACACTGAGTGCTCTGTCCAGCTCTGGGATCTCAGTTTAGGATGGACACTGAGTGCTGTGTCCAGCTCTGGTGTCTCAGTTTAGGATGGACACTGAGTGCTCTGTCCAGCTCTGGCCCCTCAGTTTAGGATGGACACTGAGTGCTGTGTCCAGCTCTGGGGTCTCAGTTTAGGATGGACACTGAGTGCTGTGTCCAGCTCTGGGATCTCAGTTTAGGATGGACACTGAGTGCTGTGTCCAGCTCTGGGATCTCAGTTTAGGATGGACACTGAGTGCTGTGTCCAGCTCTGGGGTCTCAGTTTAGGATGGACACTGAGTGCTGTGTCCAGCTCTGGGATCTCAGTTTAGGATGGACACTGAGTGCTGTGTCCAGCTCTGGTGTCTCAGTTTAGGATGGACACGGAGTGCTGTGTCCAGCTCTGGCCCCTCAGTTTAGGATGGACACTGAGTGCTGTGTCCAGCTCTGGGATCTCAGTTTAGGATGGACACTGAGTGCTGTGTCCAGCTCTGGGATCTCAGTTTAGGATGGACACTGAGTGCTGTGTCCAGCTCTGGGATCTCAGTTTAGGATGGACACTGAGTGCTGTGTCCAGCTCTGATGTCTCAGTTTAGGATGGACACTGAGTGCTGTGTCCAGCTCTGGTGTCTCGGTTTAGGATGGACACTGAGTGCTGTGTCCAGCTCTGGTGTCTCAGTTTAGGATGGACACTGAGTGCTGTGTCCAGCTCTGATGTCTCAGTTTAGGATGGACACTGAGTGCTGTGTCCAGCTCTGGGATCTCAGTTTAGGATGGACACTGAGTGCTGTGTCCAGCTCTGGTGTCTCAGTTTAGGATGGACACTGAGTGCTGTGTCCAGCTCTGGGATCTCAGTTTAGGATGGACACTGAGTGCTGTGTCCAGCTCTGGTGTCTCAGTTTAGGATGGACACTGAGTGCTGTGTCCAGCTCTGGTGTCTCAGTTTAGGATGGACACTGAGTGCTGTGTCCAGCTCTGGGATCTCAGTTTAGGATGGACACTGAGTGCTGTGTCCAGCTCTGGGATCTCAGTTTAGGATGGACACTGAGTGCTGTGTCCAGCTCTGGGATCTCAGTTTAGGATGGACACTGAGTGCTGTGTCCAGCTCTGGTGTCTCAGTTTAGGATGGACACTGAGTGCTGTGTCCATTGGTGGGATCTCAGTTTAGGATGGACACTGAGTGCTGTGTCCAGCTCTGGTGTCTCAGTTTAGGATGGACACTGAGTGCTGTGTCCAGCTCTGGTGTCTCAGTTTAGGATGGACACTGAGTGCTGTGTCCAGCTCTGGTGTCTCAGTTTAGGATGGACACTGAGTGCTGTGTCCAGCTCTGGTGTCTCAGTTTAGGATGGACACTGAGTGCTGTGTCCAGCTCTGGTGTCTCAGTTTAGGATGGACACTGAGTGCTGTGTCCAGCTCTGGTGTCTCAGTTTAGGATGGACACTGAGTGCTGTGTCCAGCTCTGGGATCTCAGTTTAGGATGGACACTGAGTGCTGTGTCCAGCTCTGGCCCCTCAGTTTAGGATGGACACTGAGTGCTGTGTCCATTGGTGGGATCTCAGTTTAGGATGGACACTGAGTGCTGTGTCCAGCTCTGGGATCTCAGTTTAGGATGGACACTGAGTGCTGTGTCCAGCTCTGGTGTCTCAGTTTAGGATGGACACTGAGTGCTGTGTCCAGCTCTGGGATCTCAGTTTAGGATGGACACAGTGCTGTGTCCAGCTCTGGGATCTCAGTTTAGGATGGACACTGAGTGCTGTGTCCAGCTCTGGTGTCTCAGTTTAGGATGGACACTGAGTGCTGTGTCCAGCTCTGGGATCTGAGTTTAGGATGGACACTGAGTGCTGTGTCCAGCTCTGGTGTCTCAGTTTAGGATGGACACTGAGTGCTGTGTCCAGCTCTGATGTCTCAGTTTAGGATGGACACTGAGTGCTGTGTCCAGCTCTGGTGTCTCAGTTTAGGATGGACACTGAGTGCTGTGTCCAGCTCTGGGATCTCGGTTTAGGATGGACACTGAGTGCTGTGTCCAGCTCTGGGATCTCAGTTTAGGATGGACACTGAGTGCTGTGTCCAGCTCTGGGATCTGAGTTTAGGATGGACACTGAGTGCTGTGTCCAGCTCTGGGATCTCAGTTTAGGATGGACACTGAGTGCTGTGTCCAGCTCTGGTGTCTCAGTTTAGGATGGACACTGAGTGCTGTGTCCAGCTCTGGTGTCTCAGTTTAGGATGGACACTGAGTGCTGTGTCCAGCTCTGGTGTCTCAGTTTAGGATGGACACTGAGTGCTGTGTCCAGCTCTGGGATCTCGGTTTAGGATGGACACTGAGTGCTGTGTCCAGCTCTGGGATCTCAGTTTAGGATGGACACTGAGTGCTGTGTCCAGCTCTGGTGTCTCAGTTTAGGATGGACACTGAGTGCTGTGTCCAGCTCTGGTGTCTCAGTTTAGGATGGACACTGAGTGCTGTGTCCTGCTCTGGTGTCTCAGTTTAGGATGGACACTGAGTGCTGTGTCCAGCTCTGGGATCTCAGTTTAGGATGGACACTGAGTGCTGTGTCCAGCTCTGGTGTCTCAGTTTAGGATGGACACTGAGTGCTGTGTCCAGCTCTGGGGTCTCAGTTTAGGATGGACACTGAGTGCTGTGTCCAGCTCTGGTGTCTCAGTTTAGGATGGACACTGAGTGCTCTGTCCAGCTCTGGGATCTCAGTTTAGGATGGACACTGAGTGCTGTGTCCAGCTCTGGGATCTCAGTTTAGGATGGACACTGAGTGCTGTGTCCAGCACAGGGATCTCAGTTTAGGATGGACACTGAGTGCTGTGTCCAGCTCTGGTGTCTCAGTTTAGGATGGACACTGAGTGCTGTGTCCAGCTCTGGGATCTCAGTTTAGGATGGACACTGAGTGCTGTGTCCAGCTCTGGTGTCTCAGTTTAGGATGGACACTGAGTGCTGTGTCCAGCTCTGGTGTCTCAGTTTAGGATGGACACTGAGTGCTGTGTCCAGCTCTGGTGTCTCAGTTTAGGATGGACACTGAGTGCTGTGTCCATTGGTGGGATCTCAGTTTAGGATGGACACTGAGTGCTGTGTCCAGCTCTGGGATCTCAGTTTAGGATGGACACTGAGAGCTGTGTCCAGCACAGGGATCTCAGTTTAGGATGGACACTGAGTGCTGTGTCCAGCTCTGGTGTCTCAGTTTAGGATGGACACTGAGTGCTGTGTCCAGCTCTGGGATCTCAGTTTAGGATGGACACTGAGTGCTGTGTCCAGCTCTGGTGTCTCAGTTTAGGATGGACACTGAGTGCTGTGTCCAGCTCTGGTGTCTCAGTTTAGGATGGACACTGAGTGCTCTGTCCAGCTCTGGTGTCTCAGTTTAGGATGGACACTGAGTGCTGTGTCCAGGTCTGGGATCTCAGTTTAGGATGGACACTGAGTGCTCTGTCCAGCTCTGGGATCTCAGTTTAGGATGGACACTGAGTGCTGTGTCCAGCTCTGGGATCTCAGTTTAGGATGGACACTGAGTGCTGTGTCCAGCTCTGGTGTCTCAGTTTAGGATGGACACTGAGTGCTGTGTCCAGCTCTGGTGTCTCAGTTTAGGATGGACACTGAGTGCTGTGTCCAGCTCTGGTGTCTCAGTTTAGGATGGACACTGAGTGCTGTGTCCAGCTCTGGGATCTCAGTTTAGGATGGACACTGAGTGCTGTGTCCAGCTCTGGTGTCTCAGTTTAGGATGGACACTGAGTGCTGTGTCCAGCTCTGGGGTCTAAGTTTAGGATGGACACTGAGTGCTGTGTCCAGCTCTGGGATCTCAGTTTAGGATGGACACTGAGTGCTGTGTCCAGCTCTGGGATCTGAGTTTAGGATGGACACTGAGTGCTGTGTCCAGCTCTGGGATCTCAGTTTAGGATGGACACTGAGTGCTGTGTCCAGCTCTGGGATCTGAGTTTAGGATGGACACTGAGTGCTGTGTCCAGCTCTGGTGTCTCAGTTTAGGATGGACACTGAGTGCTGTGTCCAGCTCTGGGGTCTCAGTTTAGGATGGACACTGAGTGCTGTGTCCAGCTCTGGGATCTCAGTTTAGGATGGACACTGAGTGCTGTGTCCAGCTCTGGGATCTCAGTTTAGGATGGACACTGAGTGCTGTGTCCAGCTCTGGTGTCTCAGTTTAGGATGGACACTGAGTGCTGTGTCCAGCTCTGGTGTCTCAGTTTAGGATGGACACTGAGTGCTCTGTCCAGCTCTGGTGTCTCAGTTTAGGATGGACACTGAGTGCTGTGTCCAGCTCTGGTGTCTCAGTTTAGGATGGACACTGAGTGCTGTGTCCAGCTCTGGGATCTCAGTTTAGGATGGACACTGAGTGCTGTGTCCATTGGTGGGGTCTCAGTTTAGGATGGACACTGAGTGCTCTGTCCAGCTCTGGGATCTCAGTTTAGGATGGACACTGAGTGCTGTGTCCAGCTCTGGTGTCTCAGTTTAGGATGGACACTGAGTGCTCTGTCCAGCTCTGGCCCCTCAGTTTAGGATGGACACTGAGTGCTGTGTCCAGCTCTGGGGTCTCAGTTTAGGATGGACACTGAGTGCTGTGTCCAGCTCTGGGATCTCAGTTTAGGATGGACACTGAGTGCTGTGTCCAGCTCTGGGATCTCAGTTTAGGATGGACACTGAGTGCTGTGTCCAGCTCTGGGGTCTCAGTTTAGGATGGACACTGAGTGCTGTGTCCAGCTCTGGGATCTCAGTTTAGGATGGACACTGAGTGCTGTGTCCAGCTCTGGTGTCTCAGTTTAGGATGGACACGGAGTGCTGTGTCCAGCTCTGGCCCCTCAGTTTAGGATGGACACTGAGTGCTGTGTCCAGCTCTGGGATCTCAGTTTAGGATGGACACTGAGTGCTGTGTCCAGCTCTGGGATCTCAGTTTAGGATGGACACTGAGTGCTGTGTCCAGCTCTGGGATCTCAGTTTAGGATGGACACTGAGTGCTGTGTCCAGCTCTGATGTCTCAGTTTAGGATGGACACTGAGTGCTGTGTCCAGCTCTGGTGTCTCGGTTTAGGATGGACACTGAGTGCTGTGTCCAGCTCTGGTGTCTCAGTTTAGGATGGACACTGAGTGCTGTGTCCAGCTCTGATGTCTCAGTTTAGGATGGACACTGAGTGCTGTGTCCAGCTCTGGTGTCTCGGTTTAAGATGGACACTGAGTACTGTGTCCAGCTCTGGGGTCTCAGTTTAGGATGGACACTGAGTGCTGTGTCCAGCTCTGGTGTCTCAGTTTAGGATGGACACTGAGTGCTGTGTCCAGCTCTGGTGTCTCAGTTTAGGATGGACACTGAGTGCTGTGTCCAGCTCTGGGATCTCAGTTTAGGATGGACACTGAGTGCTGTGTCCAGCTCTGGTGTCTCAGTTTAGGATGGACACTGAGTGCTGTGTCCAGCTCTGGTGTCTCAGTTTAGGATGGACACTGAGTGCTGTGTCCAGCTCTGGGATCTCAGTTTAGGATGGACACTGAGTGCTGTGTCCAGCTCTGGGATCTCAGTTTAGGATGGACACTGAGTGCTGTGTCCAGCTCTGGTGTCTCAGTTTAGGATGGACACTGAGTGCTGTGTCCAGCTCTGATGTCTCAGTTTAGGATGGACACTGAGTGCTGTGTCCAGCTCTGGTGTCTCAGTTTAGGATGGACACTGAGTGCTGTGTCCAGCTCTGATGTCTCAGTTTAGGATGGACACTGAGTGCTGTGTCCAGCTCTGGGATCTCAGTTTAGGATGGACACTGAGTGCTGTGTCCAGCTCTGGGATCTCAGTTTAGGATGGACACTGAGTGCTGTGTCCAGCTCTGGGCCCCTCAGTTTAGGATGGACACTGAGTGCTGTGTCCAGCTCTGGGATCTCAGTTTAGGATGGACACTGAGTGCTGTGTCCAGCTCTGGTGTCTCAGTTTAGGATGGACACTGAGTGCTGTGTCCAGCTCTGGGATCTCAGTTTAGGATGGACACTGAGTGCTGTGTCCAGCTCTGGGATCTCAGTTTAGGATGGACACTGAGTGCTGTGTCCAGCTCTGGGATCTCAGTTTAGGATGGACACTGAGTGCTGTGTCCAGCTCTGGTGTCTCAGTTTAGGATGGACACTGAGTGCTGTGTCCAGCTCTGGTGTCTCAGTTTAGGATGGACACTGAGTGCTGTGTCCAGCTCTGGTGTCTCAGTTTAGGATGGACACTGAGTGCTGTGTCCAGCTCTGGTGTCTCAGTTTAGGATGGACACTGAGTGCTGTGTCCAGCTCTGGGATCTCAGTTTAGGATGGACACTGAGTGCTGTGTCCAGCTCTGGTGTCTCAGTTTAGGATGGACACTGAGTGCTGTGTCCAGCTCTGGTGTCTCAGTTTAGGATGGACACTGAGTGCTGTGTCCATTGGTGGGATCTCAGTTTAGGATGGACACTGAGTGCTGTGTCCAGCTCTGGGATCTCAGTTTAGGATGGACACTGAGTGCTGTGTCCAGCACAGGGATCTCAGTTTAGGATGGACACTGAGTGCTGTGTCCAGCTCTGGTGTCTCAGTTTAGGATGGACACTGAGTGCTGTGTCCAGCTCTGGGATCTCAGTTTAGGATGGACACTGAGTGCTGTGTCCAGCTCTGGTGTCTCAGTTTAGGATGGACACTGAGTGCTGTGTCCAGCTCTGGTGTCTCAGTTTAGGATGGACACTGAGTGCTCTGTCCAGCTCTGGTGTCTCAGTTTAGGATGGACACTGAGTGCTGTGTCCAGCTCTGGTGTCTCAGTTTAGGATGGACACTGAGTGCTGTGTCCAGCTCTGGTGTCTCAGTTTAGGATGGACACTGAGTGCTGTGTCCAGCTCTGGGATCTCAGTTTAGGATGGACACTGAGTGCTGTGTCCAGCTCTGGTGTCTCAGTTTAGGATGGACACTGAGTGCTGTGTCCAGCTCTGGGGTCTCAGTTTAGGATGGACACTGTGTGCTGTGTCCAGCTCTGGGATCTCAGTTTAGGATGGACACTGAGTGCTGTGTCCAGCTCTGGTGTCTCAGTTTAGGATGGACACTGAGTGCTGTGTCCAGCTCTGGTGTCTCAGTTTAGGATGGACACTGAGTGCTGTGTCCAGCTCTGGGATCTCAGTTTAGGATGGACACTGAGTGCTGTGTCCAGCTCTGGTGTCTCAGTTTAGGATGGACACTGAGTGCTGTGTCCAGCTCTGGGGTCTCAGTTTAGGATGGACACTGAGTGCTGTGTCCAGCTCTGGGATCTCAGTTTAGGATGGACACTGAGTGCTGTGTCCAGCTCTGGGATCTCAGTTTAGGATGGACACTGAGTGCTGTGTCCAGCTCTGGTGTCTCAGTTTAGGATGGACACTGAGTGCTGTGTCCAGCTCTGGTGTCTCAGTTTAGGATGGACACTGAGTGCTCTGTCCAGCTCTGGTGTCTCAGTTTAGGATGGACACTGAGTGCTGTGTCCAGCTCTGGTGTCTCAGTTTAGGATGGACACTGAGTGCTGTGTCCAGCTCTGGGATCTCAGTTTAGGATGGACACTGAGTGCTGTGTCCAGCTCTGGGATCTCAGTTTAGGATGGACACTGAGTGCTGTGTCCAGCTCTGGGGTCTCAGTTTAGGATGGACACTGAGTGCTGTGTCCAGCTCTGGGATCTCAGTTTAGGATGGACACTGAGTGCTGTGTCCAGCTCTGGTGTCTCAGTTTAGGATGGACACTGAGTGCTGTGTCCAGCTCTGGTGTCTCAGTTTAGGATGGACACTGAGTGCCGTGTCCAGCTCTGGGATCTCAGTTTAGGATGGACACTGAGTGCTGTGTCCAGCTCTGGGGTCTCAGTTTAGGATGGACACTGAGTGCTGTGTCCATTGGTGGGGTCTCAGTTTAGGATGGACACTGAGTGCTCTGTCCAGCTCTGGGATCTCAGTTTAGGATGGACACTGAGTGCTCTGTCCAGCTCTGGCCCCTCAGTTTAGGATGGACACTGAGTGCTGTGTCCAGCTCTGGGGTCTCAGTTTAGGATGGACACTGAGTGCTGTGTCCAGCTCTGGGATCTCAGTTTAGGATGGACACTGAGTGCTGTGTCCAGCTCTGGGATCTCAGTTTAGGATGGACACTGAGTGCTGTGTCCAGCTCTGGGGTCTCAGTTTAGGATGGACACTGAGTGCTCTGTCCAGCTCTGGGATCTCAGTTTAGGATGGACACTGAGTGCTGTGTCCAGCTCTGGTGTCTCAGTTTAGGATGGACACGGAGTGCTGTGTCCAGCTCTGGCCCCTCAGTTTAGGATGGACACTGAGTGCTGTGTCCAGCTCTGGGATCTCAGTTTAGGATGGACACTGAGTGCTGTGTCCAGCTCTGGGATCTCAGTTTAGGATGGACACTGAGTGCTGTGTCCAGCTCTGATGTCTCAGTTTAGGATGGACACTGAGTGCTGTGTCCAGCTCTGGTGTCTCGGTTTAGGATGGACACTGAGTGCTGTGTCCAGCTCTGGTGTCTCGGTTTAAGATGGACACTGAGTGCTGTGTCCAGCTCTGGGGTCTCAGTTTAGGATGGACACTGAGTGCTGTGTCCAGCTCTGGTGTCTCAGTTTAGGATGGACACTGAGTGCTGTGTCCAGCTCTGGGATCTCAGTTTAGGATGGACACTGAGTGCTGTGTCCAGCTCTGGTGTCTCAGTTTAGGATGGACACTGAGTGCTGTGTCCAGCTCTGGGATCTCAGTTTAGGATGGACACTGAGTGCTGTGTCCAGCTCTGGGATCTCAGTTTAGGATGGACACTGAGTGCTGTGTCCAGCTCTGGTGTCTCAGTTTAGGATGGACACTGAGTGCTGTGTCCAGCTCTGGGATCTCAGTTTAGGATGGACACTGAGTGCTGTGTCCAGCTCTGGTGTCTCAGTTTAGGATGGACACTGAGTGCTGTGTCCAGCTCTGGGATCTCAGTTTAGGATGGACACTGAGTGCTGTGTCCAGCTCTGGTGTCTCAGTTTAGGATGGACACTGAGTGCTGTGTCCAGCTCTGGGATCTCAGTTTAGGATGGACACTGAGTGCTGTGTCCAGCTCTGGGATCTCAGTTTAGGATGGACACTGAGTGCTGTGTCCAGCTCTGGGGTCTCAGTTTAGGATGGACACTGAGTGCTGTGTCCAGCTCTGGGATCTCAGTTTAGGATGGACACTGAGTGCTGTGTCCAGCTCTGGGATCTCAGTTTAGGATGGACACTGAGTGCTGTGTCCAGCTCTGGTGTCTCAGTTTAGGATGGACACTGAGTGCTGTGTCCAGCTCTGGGATCTCAGTTTAGGATGGACACTGAGTGCTGTGTCCAGCTCTGGTGTCTCAGTTTAGGATGGACACTGAGTGCTGTGTCCAGCTCTGGGGTCTCAGTTTAGGATGGACACTGAGTGCTGTGTCCAGCTCTGGGATCTCAGTTTAGGATGGACACTGAGTGCTGTGTCCAGCTCTGGGATCTCAGTTTAGGATGGACACTGAGTGCTGTGTCCAGCTCTGGGATCTCAGTTTAGGATGGACACTGAGTGCTGTGTCCAGCTCTGGGATCTGAGTTTAGGATGGACACTGAGTGCTGTGTCCAGCTCTGGTGTCTCAGTTTAGGATGGACACTGAGTGCTGTGTCCAGCTCTGGGGTCTCAGTTTAGGATGGACACTGAGTGCTGTGTCCAGCTCTGGGATCTCAGTTTAGGATGGACACTGAGTGCTGTGTCCAGCTCTGGGATCTCAGTTTAGGATGGACACTGAGTGCTGTGTCCAGCTCTGGTGTCTCAGTTTAGGATGGACACTGAGTGCTGTGTCCAGCTCTGGTGTCTCAGTTTAGGATGGACACTGAGTGCTCTGTCCAGCTCTGGTGTCTCAGTTTAGGATGGACACTGAGTGCTGTGTCCAGCTCTGGTGTCTCAGTTTAGGATGGACACTGAGTGCTGTGTCCAGCTCTGGGATCTCAGTTTAGGATGGACACTGAGTGCTGTGTCCAGCTCTGGGATCTCAGTTTAGGATGGACACTGAGTGCTGTGTCCAGCTCTGGGGTCTCAGTTTAGGATGGACACTGAGTGCCGTGTCCAGCTCTGGGATCTCAGTTTAGGATGGACACTGAGTGCTGTGTCCAGCACTGGGATCTCAGTTTAGGATGGACACTGAGTGCTGTGTCCAGCTCTGGGATCTCAGTTTAGGATGGACACTGAGTGCTGTGTCCAGCTCTGGGATCTCTGTTTAGGATGGACACTGAGTGCCGTGTCCAGCTCTGGTGTCTCAGTTTAGGATGGACACTGAGTGCTGTGTCCAGCTCTGGGATCTCAGTTTAGGATGGACACTGAGTGCTGTGTCCATTGGTGGGGTCTCAGTTTAGGATGGACACTGAGTGCTCTGTCCAGCTCTGGGATCTCAGTTTAGGATGGACACTGAGTGCTGTGTCCAGCTCTGGTGTCTCAGTTTAGGATGGACACTGAGTGCTCTGTCCAGCTCTGGCCCCTCAGTTTAGGATGGACACTGAGTGCTGTGTCCAGCTCTGGGGTCTCAGTTTAGGATGGACACTGAGTGCTGTGTCCAGCTCTGGGATCTCAGTTTAGGATGGACACTGAGTGCTGTGTCCAGCTCTGGGATCTCAGTTTAGGATGGACACTGAGTGCTGTGTCCAGCTCTGGGGTCTCAGTTTAGGATGGACACTGAGTGCTGTGTCCAGCTCTGGGATCTCAGTTTAGGATGGACACTGAGTGCTGTGTCCAGCTCTGGTGTCTCAGTTTAGGATGGACACGGAGTGCTGTGTCCAGCTCTGGTGTCTCAGTTTAGGATGGACACTGAGTGCTGTGTCCAGCTCTGGCGTCTCAGTTTAGGATGGACACTGAGTGCTGTGTCCAGCTCTGGGATCTCAGTTTAGGATGGACACTGAGTGCTGTGTCCAGCTCTGGGATCTCAGTTTAGGATGGACACTGAGTGCTGTGTCCAGCTCTGGTGTCTCAGTTTAGGATGGACACTGAGTGCTGTGTCCAGCTCTGGTGTCTCAGTTTAGGATGGACACTGAGTGCTGTGTCCAGCTCTGGTGTCTCAGTTTAGGATGGACACTGAGTGCTGTGTCCAGCTCTGGGATCTCAGTTTAGGATGGACACTGAGTGCTGTGTCCAGCTCTGGTGTCTCAGTTTAGGATGGACACTGAGTGCTGTGTCCAGCTCTGGGATCTCAGTTTAGGATGGACACTGAGTGCTGTGTCCAGCTCTGGTGTCTCAGTTTAGGATGGACACTGAGTGCTGTGTCCAGCTCTGGGATCTCAGTTTAGGATGGACACTGAGTGCTGTGTCCAGCTCTGGTGTCTCAGTTTAGGATGGACACTGAGTGCTGTGTCCAGCTCTGGGATCTCAGTTTAGGATGGACACTGAGTGCTGTGTCCAGCTCTGGGATCTCAGTTTAGGATGGACACTGAGTGCTGTGTCCAGCTCTGGTGTCTCAGTTTAGGATGGACACTGAGTGCTGTGTCCAGCTCTGGTGTCTCAGTTTAGGATGGACACTGAGTGCTGTGTCCAGCTCTGGGATCTCAGTTTAGGATGGACACTGAGTGCTGTGTCCAGCTCTGGTGTCTCAGTTTAGGATGGACACTGAGTGCTGTGTCCAGCTCTGGTGTCTCAGTTTAGGATGGACACTGAGTGCTGTGTCCATTGGTGGGATCTCAGTTTAGGATGGACACTGAGTGCTGTGTCCAGCTCTGGGATCTCAGTTTAGGATGGACACTGAGTGCTGTGTCCAGCTCTGGGATCTCAGTTTAGGATGGACACTGAGTGCTGTGTCCAGCTCTGGGATCTCAGTTTAGGATGGACACTGAGTGCTGTGTCCAGCTCTGGGATCTCAGTTTAGGATGGACACTGAGTGCTCTGTCCAGCTCTGGTGTCTCAGTTTAGGATGGACACTGAGTGCTGTGTCCAGCTCTGGGGTCTCAGTTTAGGATGGACACTGAGTGCTGTGTCCAGCTCTGGTGTCTCAGTTTAGGATGGACACTGAGTGCTGTGTCCAGCTCTGGGATCTCAGTTTAGGATGGACACTGAGTGCTGTGTCCAGCTCTGGTGTCTCAGTTTAGGATGGACACTGAGTGCTGTGTCCAGCTCTGGGATCTCAGTTTAGGATGGACACTGAGTGCTGTGTCCAGCTCTGGGATCTCAGTTTAGGATGGACACTGAGTGCTGTGTCCAGCTCTGGGATCTCAGTTTAGGATGGACACTGAGTGCTCTGTCCAGCTCTGGTGTCTCAGTTTAGGATGGACACTGAGTGCTGTGTCCAGCTCTGGGGTCTCAGTTTAGGATGGACACTGAGTGCTGTGTCCAGCTCTGGTGTCTCAGTTTAGGATGGACACTGAGTGCTGTGTCCAGCTCTGGGATCTCAGTTTAGGATGGACACTGAGTGCTGTGTCCAGCTCTGGTGTCTCAGTTTAGGATGGACACTGAGTGCTGTGTCCAGCTCTGGTGTCTCAGTTTAGGATGGACACTGAGTGCTGTGTCCAGCTCTGGGATCTCAGTTTAGGATGGACACTGAGTGCTGTGTCCAGCTCTGGCCCCTCAGTTTAGGATGGACACTGAGTGCTGTGTCCATTGGTGGGATCTCAGTTTAGGATGGACACTGAGTGCTGTGTCCAGCTCTGGGATCTCAGTTTAGGATGGACACTGAGTGCTGTGTCCAGCTCTGGTGTCTCAGTTTAGGATGGACACTGAGTGCTGTGTCCAGCTCTGGTGTCTCAGTTTAGGATGGACACAGTGCTGTGTCCAGCTCTGGGATCTCAGTTTAGGATGGACACTGAGTGCTGTGTCCAGCTCTGGCCCCTCAGTTTAGGATGGACACTGAGTGCTGTGTCCAGCTCTGGGATCTCAGTTTAGGATGGACACTGAGTGCTGTGTCCAGCTCTGGTGTCTCAGTTTAGGATGGACACTGAGTGCTGTGTCCAGCTCTGGGATCTCAGTTTAGGATGGACACTGAGTGCTGTGTCCATTGGTGGGATCTCAGTTTAGGATGGACACTGAGTGCTGTGTCCAGCTCTGGGATCTCAGTTTAGGATGGACACTGAGTGCTGTGTCCAGCTCTGGGGTCTCAGTTTAGGATGGACACTGAGTGCTGTGTCCAGCTCTGGGATCTGAGTTTAGGATGGACACTGAGTGCTGTGTCCAGCTCTGGGATCTCAGTTTAGGATGGACACTGAGTGCTGTGTCCAGCTCTGGTGTCTCAGTTTAGGATGGACACTGAGTGCTGTGTCCAGCTCTGGTGTCTCAGTTTAGGATGGACACTGAGTGCTGTGTCCAGCTCTGGGATCTCAGTTTAGGATGGACACTGAGTGCTGTGTCCAGCTCTGGTGTCTCAGTTTAGGATGGACACTGAGTGCTGTGTCCAGCTCTGGTGTCTCAGTTTAGGATGGACACTGAGTGCTGTGTCCAGCTCTGGTGTCTCAGTTTAGGATGGACACTGAGTGCTGTGTCCAGCTCTGGAGTCTCAGTTTAGGATGGACACTGAGTGCTGTGTCCAGCTCTGGGATCTCAGTTTAGGATGGACACTGAGTGCTGTGTCCAGCTCTGGGATCTCAGTTTAGGATGGACACTGAGTGCTGTGTCCATTGGTGGGATCTCAGTTTAGGATGGACACTGAGTGCTGTGTCCAGCTCTGGGATCTCAGTTTAGGATGGACACTGAGTGCTGTGTCCAGCTCTGGGATCTCAGTTTAGGATGGACACTGAGTGCTGTGTCCAGCTCTGGGATCTCAGTTTAGGATGGACACTGAGTGCTGTGTCCAGCTCTGGGATCTCAGTTTAGGATGGACACTGAGTGCTCTGTCCAGCTCTGGTGTCTCAGTTTAGGATGGACACTGAGTGCTGTGTCCAGCTCTGGGGTCTCAGTTTAGGATGGACACTGAGTGCTGTGTCCAGCTCTGGTGTCTCAGTTTAGGATGGACACTGAGTGCTGTGTCCAGCTCTGGGATCTGAGTTTAGGATGGACACTGAGTGCTGTGTCCAGCTCTGGGATCTCAGTTTAGGATGGACACTGAGTGCTGTGTCCAGCTCTGGTGTCTCAGTTTAGGATGGACACGGAGTGCTGTGTCCAGCTCTGGTGTCTCAGTTTAGGATGGACACTGAGTGCTGTGTCCATTGGTGGGATCTCAGTTTAGGATGGACACTGAGTGCTGTGTCCAGCTCTGGGATCTCAGTTTAGGATGGACACTGAGAGCTGTGTCCAGCACAGGGATCTCAGTTTAGGATGGACACTGAGTGCTGTGTCCAGCTCTGGTGTCTCAGTTTAGGATGGACACTGAGTGCTGTGTCCAGCTCTGGGATCTCAGTTTAGGATGGACACTGAGTGCTGTGTCCAGCTCTGGCCCCTCAGTTTAGGATGGACACTGAGTGCTGTGTCCAGCTCTGGGATCTCAGTTTAGGATGGACACTGAGTGCTGTGTCCAGCTCTGGTGTCTCAGTTTAGGATGGACACTGAGTGCTGTGTCCAGCTCTGGGATCTCAGTTTAGGATGGACACTGAGTGCTGTGTCCATTGGTGGGATCTCAGTTTAGGATGGACACTGAGTGCTGTGTCCAGCTCTGGGATCTCAGTTTAGGATGGACACTGAGTGCTGTGTCCAGCTCTGGGGTCTCAGTTTAGGATGGACACTGAGTGCTGTGTCCAGCTCTGGGATCTGAGTTTAGGATGGACACTGAGTGCTGTGTCCAGCTCTGGGATCTCAGTTTAGGATGGACACTGAGTGCTGTGTCCAGCTCTGGTGTCTCAGTTTAGGATGGACACTGAGTGCTGTGTCCAGCTCTGGTGTCTCAGTTTAGGATGGACACTGAGTGCTGTGTCCAGCTCTGGGATCTCGGTTTAGGATGGACACTGAGTGCTGTGTCCAGCTCTGGGATCTCAGTTTAGGATGGACACTGAGTGCTGTGTCCAGCTCTGGTGTCTCAGTTTAGGATGGACACTGAGTGCTGTGTCCAGCTCTGGTGTCTCAGTTTAGGATGGACACTGAGTGCTGTGTCCAGCTCTGGTGTCTCAGTTTAGGATGGACACTGAGTGCTGTGTCCAGCTCTGGTGTCTCAGTTTAGGATGGACACTGAGTGCTGTGTCCAGCTCTGGGATCTCAGTTTAGGATGGACACTGAGTGCTGTGTCCAGCTCTGGGATCTCAGTTTAGGATGGACACTGAGTGCTGTGTCCAGCTCTGGTGTCTCAGTTTAGGATGGACACTGAGTGCTGTGTCCAGCTCTGGTGTCTCAGTTTAGGATGGACACTGAGTGCTGTGTCCAGCTCTGGTGTCTCAGTTTAGGATGGACACTGAGTGCTGTGTCCATTGGTGGGATCTCAGTTTAGGATGGACACTGAGTGCTGTGTCCAGCTCTGGGATCTCAGTTTAGGATGGACACTGAGTGCTGTGTCCAGCACAGGGATCTCAGTTTAGGATGGACACTGAGTGCTGTGTCCAGCTCTGGTGTCTCAGTTTAGGATGGACACTGAGTGCTGTGTCCAGCTCTGGGATCTCAGTTTAGGATGGACACTGAGTGCTGTGTCCAGCTCTGGTGTCTCAGTTTAGGATGGACACTGAGTGCTGTGTCCAGCTCTGGTGTCTCAGTTTAGGATGGACACTGAGTGCTCTGTCCAGCTCTGGTGTCTCAGTTTAGGATGGACACTGAGTGCTGTGTCCAGGTCTGGGATCTCAGTTTAGGATGGACACTGAGTGCTCTGTCCAGCTCTGGGATCTCAGTTTAGGATGGACACTGAGTGCTGTGTCCAGCTCTGGGATCTCAGTTTAGGATGGACACTGAGTGCTGTGTCCAGCTCTGGTGTCTCGGTTTAGGATGGACACTGAGTGCTGTGTCCAGCTCTGGTGTCTCGGTTTAAGATGGACACTGAGTGCTGTGTCCAGCTCTGGTGTCTCAGTTTAGGATGGACACTGAGTGCTGTGTCCAGCTCTGGGATCTCAGTTTAGGATGGACACTGAGTGCTGTGTCCAGCTCTGGGATCTCAGTTTAGGATGGACACTGAGTGCTCTGTCCAGCTCTGGGGTCTCAGTTTAGGATGGACACTGAGTGCTGTGTCCAGCTCTGGGATCTCAGTTTAGGATGGACACTGAGTGCTGTGTCCAGCTCTGGGATCTCAGTTTAGGATGGACACTGAGTGCTGTGTCCAGCTCTGGGGTCTCAGTTTAGGATGGACACTGAGTGCTGTGTCCAGCTCTGGGGTCTCAGTTTAGGATGGACACTGAGTGCTGTGTCCAGCTCTGGTGTCTCAGTTTAGGATGGACACTGAGTGCCGTGTCCAGCTCTGGTGTCTCAGTTTAGGATGGACACTGAGTGCTGTGTCCAGCTCTGGCCCCTCAGTTTAGGATGGACACTGAGTGCTGTGTCCAGCTCTGGGGTCTCAGTTTAGGATGGACACTGAGTGCTGTGTCCAGCTCTGGGATCTCAGTTTAGGATGGACACTGAGTGCTGTGTCCAGCTCTGGGATCTCAGTTTAGGATGGACACTGAGTGCTGTGTCCAGCTCTGGGATCTCAGTTTAGGATGGACACTGAGTGCTGTGTCCAGCTCTGGGATCTGAGTTTAGGATGGACACTGAGTGCTGTGTCCAGCTCTGGTGTCTCAGTTTAGGATGGACACTGAGTGCTGTGTCCAGCTCTGGGGCCTCAGTTTAGGATGGACACTGAGTGCTGTGTCCAGCTCTGGGATCTCAGTTTAGGATGGACACTGAGTGCTGTGTCCAGCTCTGGTGTCTCAGTTTAGGATGGACACTGAGTGCTGTGTCCAGCTCTGGTGTCTCAGTTTAGGATGGACACTGAGTGCTGTGTCCAGCTCTGGGATCTCAGTTTAGGATGGACACTGAGTGCTGTGTCCAGCTCTGGGATCTCAGTTTAGGATGGACACTGAGTGCTGTGTCCAGCTCTGGGGTCTCAGTTTAGGATGGACACTGAGTGCTGTGTCCAGCTCTGGGATCTCTGTTTAGGATGGACACTGAGTGCCGTGTCCAGCTCTGGTGTCTCAGTTTAGGATGGACACTGAGTGCTGTGTCCAGCTCTGGGATCTCAGTTTAGGATGGACACTGAGTGCTGTGTCCATTGGTGGGGTCTCAGTTTAGGATGGACACTGAGTGCTCTGTCCAGCTCTGGGATCTCAGTTTAGGATGGACACTGAGTGCTGTGTCCAGCTCTGGTGTCTCAGTTTAGGATGGACACTGAGTGCTGTGTCCAGCTCTGGTGTCTCAGTTTAAGATGGACACTGAGTGCTGTGTCCATTGGTGGGATCTCAGTTTAGGATGGACACTGAGTGCTCTGTCCAGCTCTGCGATCTCAGTTTAGGATGGACACTGAGTGCTGTGTCCAGCTCTGGGATCTCAGTTTAGGATGGACACTGAGTGCTGTGTCCAGCTCTGGGATCTCAGTTTAGGATGGACACTGAGTGCTGTGTCCAGCTCTGGGATCTCAGTTTAGGATGGACACTGAGTGCTGTGTCCAGCTCTGGGATCTCAGTTTAGGATGGACACTGAGTGCTGTGTCCAGCTCTGGGATCTCAGTTTAGGATGGACACTGAGTGCTGTGTCCAGCTCTGGTGTCTCAGTTTAGGATGGACACTGAGTGCTGTGTCCAGCTCTGGTGTCTCAGTTTAGGATGGACACGGAGTGCTGTGTCCAGCTCTGGTGTCTCAGTTTAGGATGGACACTGAGTGCTGTGTCCAGCTCTGGGGTCTCAGTTTAGGATGGACACTGAGTGCTGTGTCCAGCTCTGGGGTCTCAGTTTAGGATGGACACTGAGTGCTGTGTCCAGCTCTGGGATCTCGGTTTAGGATGGACACTGAGTGCTGTGTCCAGCTCTGGTGTCTCAGTTTAGGATGGACACTGAGTGCTGTGTCCAGCTCTGGGGTCTCAGTTTAGGATGGACACGGAGTGCTGTGTCCAGCTCTGGCCCCTCAGTTTAGGATGGACACTGAGTGCTCTGTCCAGCTCTGGGATCTCGGTTTAGGATGGACACTGAGTGCTGTGTCCAGCTCTGGTGTCTCAGTTTAGGATGGACACTGAGTGCTGTGTCCAGCTCTGGGATCTCAGTTTAGGATGGACACTGAGTGCTGTGTCCAGGTCTGGTGTCTCGGTTTAAGATGGACACTGAGTGCTGTGTCCAGCTCTGGGGTCTCAGTTTAGGATGGACAATGAGTGCTGTGTCCAGCTCTGGGATCTCAGTTTAGGATGGACACTGAGTGCTGTGTCCAGCTCTGGTGTCTCGGTTTAGGATGGACACTTAGTGCTGTGTCCAGCTCTGGTGTCTCGGTTTAAGATGGACACTGAGTGCTGTGTCCAGCTCTGGGGTCTCAGTTTAGGATGGACACTGAGTGCTGTGTCCAGCTCTGGGATCTGAGTTTAGGATGGACACTGAGTGCTGTGTCCAGCTCTGGTGTCTCAGTTTAGGATGGACACTGAGTGCTGTGTCCAGCTCTGGGGTCTCAGTTTAGGATGGACACTGAGTGCTGTGTCCAGCTCTGGGATCTCAGTTTAGGATGGACACTGAGTGCTGTGTCCAGCTCTGGTGTCTCAGTTTAGGATGGACACGGAGTGCTGTGTCCAGCTCTGGCCCCTCAGTTTAGGATGGACACTGAGTGCTGTGTCCAGCTCTGGGATCTCGGTTTAAGATGGACACTGAGTGCTGTGTCCAGCTCTGGGGTCTCAGTTTAGGATGGACACTGAGTGCTGTGTCCAGCTCTGGGATCTCAGTTTAGGATGGACACTGAGTGCTGTGTCCAGCTCTGGTGTCTCAGTTTAGGATGGACACTGAGTGCTGTGTCCAGCTCTGGTGTCTCAGTTTAGGATGGACACTGAGTGCTGTGTCCAGCTCTGGGGTCTCAGTTTAGGATGGACACTGAGTGCTGTGTCCAGCTCTGGGATCTCAGTTTAGGATGGACACTGAGTGCTGTGTCCAGCTCTGGTGTCTCAGTTTAGGATGGACACGGAGTGCTGTGTCCAGCTCTGGCCCCTCAGTTTAGGATGGACACTGAGTGCTGTGTCCAGCTCTGGGATCTCGGTTTAAGATGGACACTGAGTGCTGTGTCCAGCTCTGGTGTCTCAGTTTAGGATGGACACTGAGTGCTGTGTCCAGCTCTGGTGTCTCGGTTTAGGATGGACACTGAGTGCTGTGTCCAGCTCTGGTGTCTCGGTTTAAGATGGACACTGAGTGCTGTGTCCAGCTCTGGGGTCTCAGTTTAGGATGGACACTGAGTGCTGTGTCCAGCTCTGGGATCTCAGTTTAGGATGGACACTGAGTGCTGTGTCCAGCTCTGGGATCTCAGTTTAGGATGGACACTGAGTGCTGTGTCCAGCTCTGGTGTCTCAGTTTAGGATGGACACTGAGTGCTGTGTCCAGCTCTGGTGTCTCAGTTTAGGATGGACACTGAGTGCTGTGTCCAGCTCTGGTGTCTCAGTTTAGGATGGACACTGAGTGCTGTGTCCAGCTCTGGGATCTCAGTTTAGGATGGACACTGAGTGCTGTGTCCAGCTCTGGGATCTCAGTTTAGGATGGACACTGAGTGCTGTGTCCAGCTCTGATGTCTCAGTTTAGGATGGACACTGAGTGCTGTGTCCAGCTCTGGGATCTCAGTTTAGGATGGACACTGAGTGCTGTGTCCAGCTCTGGTGTCTCAGTTTAGGATGGACACTGAGTGCTGTGTCCAGCTCTGGGATCTCAGTTTAGGATGGACACTGAGTGCTGTGTCCAGCTCTGGGATCTCAGTTTAGGATGGACACTGAGTGCTGTGTCCAGCTCTGGTGTCTCAGTTTAGGATGGACACTGAGTGCTGTGTCCAGCTCTGGTGTCTCAGTTTAGGATGGACACTGAGTGCTGTGTCCAGCTCTGATGTCTCAGTTTAGGATGGACACTGAGTGCTGTGTCCAGCTCTGGGATCTCAGTTTAGGATGGACACTGAGTGCTGTGTCCAGCTCTGGCCCCTCAGTTTAGGATGGACACTGAGTGCTGTGTCCATTGGTGGGATCTCAGTTTAGGATGGACACTGAGTGCTGTGTCCAGCTCTGGGATCTCAGTTTAGGATGGACACTGAGTGCTGTGTCCATTGGTGGGATCTCAGTTTAGGATGGACACTGAGTGCTGTGTCCAGCTCTGGGATCTCAGTTTAGGATGGACACTGAGTGCTGTGTCCAGCTCTGGGATCTCAGTTTAGGATGGACACTGAGTGCTGTGTCCAGCTCTGGGATCTCAGTTTAGGATGGACACTGAGTGCTGTGTCCAGCTCTGGGATCTCAGTTTAGGATGGACACTGAGTGCTGTGTCCAGCTCTGGGATCTCAGTTTAGGATGGACACTGAGTGCTGTGTCCATTGGTGGGATCTCAGTTTAGGATGGACACTGAGTGCTGTGTCCAGCTCTGGTGTCTCAGTTTAGGATGGACACTGAGTGCTGTGTCCAGCTCTGGGGTCTCAGTTTAGGATGGACACTGAGTGCTGTGTCCAGCTCTGGTGTCTCAGTTTAGGATGGACACTGAGTGCTGTGTCCAGCTCTGGGATCTCAGTTTAGGATGGACACTGAGTGCTGTGTCCAGCTCTGGTGTCTCAGTTTAGGATGGACACTGAGTGCTGTGTCCAGCTCTGGTGTCTCAGTTTAGGATGGACACTGAGTGCTGTGTCCAGCTCTGGTGTCTCAGTTTAAGATGGACACTGAGTGCTGTGTCCATTGGTGGGATCTCAGTTTAGGATGGACACTGAGTGCTGTGTCCAGCTCTGGTGTCTCAGTTTAGGATGGACACTGAGTGCTGTGTCCAGCTCTGGGGTCTCAGTTTAGGATGGACACTGAGTGCTCTGTCCAGCTCTGGTGTCTCAGTTTAGGATGGACACTGAGTGCTGTGTCCAGCTCTGGGATCTCAGTTTAGGATGGACACTGAGTGCTCTGTCCAGCTCTGCGATCTCAGTTTAGGATGGACACTGAGTGCTGTGTCCAGCTCTGGGATCTCAGTTTAGGATGGACACTGAGTGCTGTGTCCAGCTCTGGGATCTCAGTTTAGGATGGACACTGAGTGCTGTGTCCAGCTCTGGGATCTCAGTTTAGGATGGACACTGAGTGCTGTGTCCAGCTCTGGGATCTCAGTTTAGGATGGACACTGAGTGCTGTGTCCAGCTCTGGGATCTCAGTTTAGGATGGACACTGAGTGCTGTGTCCAGCTCTGGGATCTCAGTTTAGGATGGACACTGAGTGCTGTGTCCAGCTCTGGGATCTCAGTTTAGGATGGACACTGAGTGCTGTGTCCAGCTCTGGGTGTCTCAGTTTAGGATGGACACTGAGTGCTGTGTCCAGCTCTGGTGTCTCAGTTTAGGATGGACACTGAGTGCTGTGTCCAGCTCGGGGATCTCAGTTTAGGATGGACACTGAGTGCTGTGTCCAGCTCTGGTGTCTCAGTTTAGGATGGACACTGAGTGCTGTGTCCAGCTCTGGCCCCTCAGTTTAGGATGGACACTGAGTGCTGTGTCCAGCTCTGGGGTCTCAGTTTAGGATGGACACTGAGTGCTGTGTCCAGCTCTGGGGTCTCAGTTTAGGATGGACACTGAGTGCTGTGTCCAGCTCTGGGATCTCGGTTTAGGATGGACACTGAGTGCTGTGTCCAGCTCTGGTGTCTCAGTTTAGGATGGACACTGAGTGCTGTGTCCAGCTCTGGGGTCTCAGTTTAGGATGGACACGGAGTGCTGTGTCCAGCTCTGGCCCCTCAGTTTAGGATGGACACTGAGTGCTGTGTCCAGCTCTGGTGTCTCAGTTTAGGATGGACACTGAGTGCTGTGTCCAGCTCTGGGGTCTCAGTTTAGGATGGACACTGAGTGCTGTGTCCAGCTCTGGGGTCTGAGTTTAGGATGGACACTGAGTGCTGTGTCCAGCTCTGGGGTCTCAGTTTAGGATGGACACTGAGTGCTGTGTCCAGCTCTGGGATCTCAGTTTAGGATGGACACTGAGTGCTGTGTCCAGCTCTGGTGTCTCAGTTTAGGATGGACACTGAGTGCTGTGTCCAGCTCTGGTGTCTCAGTTTAGGATGGACACTGAGTGCTGTGTCCAGCTCTGGTGTCTCAGTTTAGGATGGACACTGAGTGCTGTGTCCAGCTCTGGGGTCTCAGTTTAGGATGGACACTGAGTGCTGTGTCCAGCTCTGGTGTCTCAGTTTAGGATGGACACTGAGTGCTGTGTCCAGCTCTGGTGTCTCAGTTTAGGATGGACACTGAGTGCTGTGTCCAGCTCTGGGATCTCAGTTTAGGATGGACACTGAGTGCTGTGTCCAGCTCTGGTGTCTCAGTTTAGGATGGACACTGAGTGCTGTGTCCAGCTCTGGTGTCTCAGTTTAGGATGGACACTGAGTGCTGTGTCCATTGGTGGGATCTCAGTTTAGGATGGACACTGAGTGCTCTGTCCAGCTCTGCGATCTCAGTTTAGGATGGACACTGAGTGCTGTGTCCAGCTCTGGGATCTCAGTTTAGGATGGACACTGAGTGCTGTGTCCAGCTCTGGTGTCTCAGTTTAGGATGGACACTGAGTGCTGTGTCCAGCTCTGGTGTCTCAGTTTAGGATGGACACTGAGTGCTGTGTCCAGCTCTGGTGTCTCAGTTTAGGATGGACACTGAGTGCTGTGTCCAGCTCTGGTGTCTCAGTTTAGGATGGACACTGAGTGCTGTGTCCAGCTCTGGTGTCTCAGTTCAGGATGGACACTGAGTGCTGTGTCCAGCTCTGGTGTCTCAGTTCAGGATGGACACTGAGTGCTGTGTCCAGCTCTGGGATCTCAGTTTAGGATGGACACTGAGTGCTGTGTCCAGCTCTGGCCCCTCAGTTTAGGATGGACACTGAGTGCTGTGTCCAGCTCTGGTGTCTCAGTTTAGGATGGACACTGAGTGCTGTGTCCAGCTCTGGTGTCTCAGTTTAGGATGGACACTGAGTGCTGTGTCCAGCTCTGGGATCTCAGTTTAGGATGGACACTGAGTGCTGTGTCCAGCTCTGGGATCTCAGTTTAGGATGGACACTGAGTGCTGTGTCCAGCTCTGGTGTCTCAGTTTAGGATGGACACTGAGTGCTGTGTCCAGCTCTGGTGTCTCAGTTTAGGATGGACACTGAGTGCTGTGTCCAGCTCTGGTGTCTCAGTTTAGGATGGACACTGAGTGCTGTGTCCAGCTCTGGTGTCTCAGTTTAGGATGGACACTGAGTGCTGTGTCCAGCTCTGGGATCTCAGTTTAGGATGGACACTGAGTGCTGTGTCCAGCTCTGGCCCCTCAGTTTAGGATGGACACTGAGTGCTGTGTCCAGCTCTGGTGTCTCAGTTTAGGATGGACACTGAGTGCTGTGTCCAGCTCTGGGATCTCAGTTTAGGATGGACACTGAGTGCTGTGTCCAGCTCTGGTGTCTCAGTTTAGGATGGACACTGAGTGCTGTGTCCAGCTCTGGGATCTCAGTTTAGGATGGACACTGAGTGCTGTGTCCAGCTCTGGGATCTCAGTTTAGGATGGACACTGAGTGCTGTGTCCAGCTCTGGCCCCTCAGTTTAGGATGGACACTGAGTGCTGTGTCCATTGGTGGGATCTCAGTTTAGGATGGACACTGAGTGCTGTGTCCAGCTCTGGGATCTCAGTTTAGGATGGACACTGAGTGCTGTGTCCAGCTCTGGTGTCTCAGTTTAGGATGGACACTGAGTGCTGTGTCCATTGGTGGGGTCTCAGTTTAGGATGGACACTGAGTGCTGTGTCCAGCTCTGGGATCTCAGTTTAGGATGGACACTGAGTGCTGTGTCCAGCTCTGGGATCTCAGTTTAGGATGGACACTGAGTGCTGTGTCCAGCTCTGGGATCTCAGTTTAGGATGGACACTGAGTGCTGTGTCCAGCTCTGGTGTCTCAGTTTAGGATGGACACTGAGTGCTCTGTCCAGCTCTGGCCCCTCAGTTTAGGATGGACACTGAGTGCTGTGTCCAGCTCTGGGATCTCAGTTTAGGATGGACACTGAGTGCTGTGTCCATTGGTGGGGTCTCAGTTTAGGATGGACACTGAGTGCTGTGTCCAGCTCTGGGATCTCAGTTTAGGATGGACACTGAGTGCTGTGTCCATTGGTGGGATCTCAGTTTAGGATGGACACTGAGTGCTGTGTCCAGCTCTGGTGTCTCAGTTTAGGATGGACACTGAGTGCTCTGTCCAGCTCTGGCCCCTCAGTTTAGGATGGACACTGAGTGCTGTGTCCAGCTCTGGGATCTCAGTTTAGGATGGACACTGAGTGCTGTGTCCAGCTCTGGGATCTGAGTTTAGGATGGACACTGAGTGCTGTGTCCAGCTCTGGTGTCTCAGTTTAGGATGGACACTGAGTGCTGTGTCCAGCTCTGGGGTCTCAGTTTAGGATGGACACTGAGTGCTGTGTCCAGCTCTGGGATCTCAGTTTAGGATGGACACTGAGTGCTGTGTCCAGCTCTGGGATCTCAGTTTAGGATGGACACTGAGTGCTGTGTCCAGCTCTGGGATCTCAGTTTAGGATGGACACTGAGTGCTGTGTCCAGCTCTGGGATCTCAGTTTAGGATGGACACTGAGTGCTGTGTCCAGCTCTGGTGTCTCAGTTTAGGATGGACACTGAGTGCTGTGTCCAGCTCTGGTGTCTCAGTTTAGGATGGACACTGAGTGCTGTGTCCAGCTCTGGTGTCTCAGTTTAGGATGGACACTGAGTGCTGTGTCCAGCTCTGGTGTCTCAGTTTAGGATGGACACTGAGTGCTGTGTCCAGCTCTGGGATCTCAGTTTAGGATGGACACTGAGTGCTGTGTCCAGCTCTGGCCCCTCAGTTTAGGATGGACACTGAGTGCTGTGTCCAGCTCTGGTGTCTCAGTTTAGGATGGACACTGAGTGCTGTGTCCAGCTCTGGTGTCTCAGTTTAGGATGGACACTGAGTGCTGTGTCCAGCTCTGGGATCTCAGTTTAGGATGGACACTGAGTGCTGTGTCCAGCTCTGGCCCCTCAGTTTAGGATGGACACTGAGTGCTGTGTCCAGCTCTGGTGTCTCAGTTTAGGATGGACACTGAGTGCTGTGTCCAGCTCTGGGATCTCAGTTTAGGATGGACACTGAGTGCTGTGTCCAGCTCTGGTGTCTCAGTTTAGGATGGACACTGAGTGCTGTGTCCAGCTCTGGGATCTCAGTTTAGGATGGACACTGAGTGCTGTGTCCAGCTCTGGGATCTCAGTTTAGGATGGACACTGAGTGCTGTGTCCAGCTCTGGCCCCTCAGTTTAGGATGGACACTGAGTGCTGTGTCCATTGGTGGGATCTCAGTTTAGGATGGACACTGAGTGCTGTGTCCAGCTCTGGGATCTCAGTTTAGGATGGACACTGAGTGCTGTGTCCAGCTCTGGTGTCTCAGTTTAGGATGGACACTGAGTGCTGTGTCCATTGGTGGGGTCTCAGTTTAGGATGGACACTGAGTGCTGTGTCCAGCTCTGGGATCTCAGTTTAGGATGGACACTGAGTGCTGTGTCCAGCTCTGGGATCTCAGTTTAGGATGGACACTGAGTGCTGTGTCCAGCTCTGGGATCTCAGTTTAGGATGGACACTGAGTGCTGTGTCCAGCTCTGGGGTCTCAGTTTAGGATGGACACTGAGTGCTGTGTCCAGCTCTGGGATCTCAGTTTAGGATGGACACTGAGTGCTGTGTCCAGCTCTGGTGTCTCAGTTTAGGATGGACACTGAGTGCTGTGTCCATTGGTGGGATCTCAGTTTAGGATGGACACTGAGTGCTGTGTCCAGCTCTGGGATCTCAGTTTAGGATGGACACTGAGTGCTGTGTCCAGCTCTGGTGTCTCAGTTTAGGATGGACACTGAGTGCTGTGTCCAGCTCTGGTGTCTCAGTTTAGGATGGACACTGAGTGCTGTGTCCAGCTCTGGTGTCTCAGTTTAGGATGGACACTGAGTGCTCTGTCCAGCTCTGGCCCCTCAGTTTAGGATGGACACTGAGTGCTGTGTCCAGCTCTGGGATCTGAGTTTAGGATGGACACTGAGTGCTGTGTCCAGCTCTGGTGTCTCAGTTTAGGATGGACACTGAGTGCTGTGTCCAGCTCTGGGGTCTCAGTTTAGGATGGACACTGAGTGCTGTGTCCAGCTCTGGGATCTCAGTTTAGGATGGACACTGAGTGCTGTGTCCAGCTCTGGGGTCTCAGTTTAGGATGGACACTGAGTGCTGTGTCCAGCTCTGGGATCTCAGTTTAGGATGGACACTGAGTGCTGTGTCCAGCTCTGGCCCCTCAGTTTAGGATGGACACTGAGTGCTGTGTCCAGCTCTGGGATCTCAGTTTAGGATGGACACTGAGTGCTGTGTCCAGCTCTGGGATCTCAGTTTAGGATGGACACTGAGTGCTCTGTCCAGCTCTGGGATCTCAGTTTAGGATGGACACTGAGTGCTGTGTCCAGCTCTGGGATCTCAGTTTAGGATGGACACTGAGTGCTGTGTCCAGCTCTGGTGTCTCAGTTTAGGATGGACACTGAGTGCTGTGTCCAGCTCTGGGATCTCAGTTTAGGATGGACACTGAGTGCTGTGTCCAGCTCTGGTGTCTCGGTTTAGGATGGACACTGAGTGCTGTGTCCAGCTCTGGTGTCTCAGTTTAGGATGGACACTGAGTGCTGTGTCCAGCACAGGGATCTCAGTTTAGGATGGACACTGAGTGCTGTGTCCAGCTCTGGGATCTCAGTTTAGGATGGACACTGAGTGCTGTGTCCAGCTCTGGGATCTCAGTTTAGGATGGACACTGAGTGCTGTGTCCAGCTCTGGTGTCTCAGTTTAGGATGGACACTGAGTGCTGTGTCCAGCTCTGGGATCTCAGTTTAGGATGGACACTGAGTGCTGTGTCCAGCTCTGGGATCTCAGTTTAGGATGGACACTGAGTGCTGTGTCCAGCTCTGGGGTCTCAGTTTAGGATGGACACTGAGTGCTGTGTCCAGCTCTGGGATCTCTGTTTAGGATGGACACTGAGTGCCGTGTCCAGCTCTGGTGTCTCAGTTTAGGATGGACACTGAGTGCCGTGTCCAGCTCTGGGATCTCAGTTTAGGATGGACACTGAGTGCTGTGTCCAGCTCTGGTGTCTCAGTTTAGGATGGACACTGAGTGCTGTGTCCAGCTCTGGTGTCTCAGTTTAGGATGGACACTGAGTGCTGTGTCCAGCTCTGATGTCTCAGTTTAGGATGGACACTGAGTGCTGTGTCCAGCTCTGGTGTCTCAGTTTAGGATGGACACTGAGTGCTGTGTCCAGCTCTGATGTCTCAGTTTAGGATGGACACTGAGTGCTGTGTCCAGCTCTGGGATCTCAGTTTAGGATGGACACTGAGTGCTGTGTCCAGCTCTGGGATCTCAGTTTAGGATGGACACTGAGTGCTGTGTCCAGCTCTGGGATCTCAGTTTAGGATGGACACTGAGTGCTGTGTCCAGCTCTGGTGTCTCAGTTTAGGATGGACACTGAGTGCTGTGTCCAGCTCTGGGATCTCAGTTTAGGATGGACACTGAGTGCTGTGTCCAGCTCTGGCCCCTCAGTTTAGGATGGACACTGAGTGCTGTGTCCAGCTCTGATGTCTCAGTTTAGGATGGACACTGAGTGCTGTGTCCAGCTCTGGGATCTCAGTTTAGGATGGACACTGAGTGCTCTGTCCAGCTCTGCGATCTCAGTTTAGGATGGACACTGAGTGCTGTGTCCAGCTCTGGTGTCTCAGTTTAGGATGGACACTGAGTGCTGTGTCCAGCTCTGGTGTCTCAGTTTAGGATGGACACTGAGTGCTGTGTCCAGCTCTGGTGTCTCAGTTTAGGATGGACACTGAGTGCTGTGTCCAGCTCTGGTGTCTCAGTTTAGGATGGACACTGAGTGCTGTGTCCAGCTCTGGTGTCTCAGTTTAGGATGGACACTGAGTGCTGTGTCCAGCTCTGGTGTCTCAGTTTAGGATGGACACTGAGTGCTGTGTCCAGCTCTGGGTGTCTCAGTTTAGGATGGACACTGAGTGCTGTGTCCAGCTCTGGGGTCTCAGTTTAGGATGGACACTGAGTGCTGTGTCCAGCTCTGGGATCTCAGTTTAGGATGGACACTGAGTGCTGTGTCCAGCTCTGGGATCTCAGTTTAGGATGGACACTGAGTGCTCTGTCCAGCTCTGGGATCTCAGTTTAGGATGGACACTGAGTGCTGTGTCCAGCTCTGGGATCTCAGTTTAGGATGGACACTGAGTGCTCTGTCCAGCTCTGGGATCTCAGTTTAGGATGGACACTGAGTGCTGTGTCCAGCTCTGGGATCTGAGTTTAGGATGGACACTGAGTGCTGTGTCCAGCTCTGGTGTCTCAGTTTAGGATGGACACTGAGTGCTGTGTCCAGCTCTGGTGTCTCAGTTTAGGATGGACACTGAGTGCTGTGTCCAGCTCTGGGGTCTCAGTTTAGGATGGACACTGAGTGCTGTGTCCAGCTCTGGGGTCTCAGTTTAGGATGGACACTGAGTGCTGTGTCCAGCTCTGGGATCTCAGTTTAGGATGGACACTGAGTGCTGTGTCCAGCTCTGGGATCTCAGTTTAGGATGGACACTGAGTGCTGTGTCCAGCTCTGGGATCTCAGTTTAGGATGGACACTGAGTGCTGTGTCCAGCTCTGGGGTCTCAGTTTAGGATGGACACTGAGTGCTGTGTCCAGCTCTGGGATCTCAGTTTAGGATGGACACTGAGTGCTCTGTCCAGCTCTGGTGTCTCAGTTTAGGATGGACACTGAGTGCTGTGTCCAGCTCTGGTGTCTCAGTTTAGGATGGACACTGAGTGCTGTGTCCAGCTCTGGGATCTCAGTTTAGGATGGACACTGAGTGCTGTGTCCAGCTCTGGGATCTGAGTTTAGGATGGACACTGAGTGCTGTGTCCAGCTCTGGTGTCTCAGTTTAGGATGGACACTGAGTGCTGTGTCCAGCTCTGGGGTCTCAGTTTAGGATGGACACTGAGTGCTGTGTCCAGCTCTGGGATCTCAGTTTAGGATGGACACTGAGTGCTGTGTCCAGCTCTGGTGTCTCAGTTTAGGATGGACACTGAGTGCTGTGTCCAGCTCTGGGATCTCAGTTTAGGATGGACACTGAGTGCTGTGTCCAGCTCTGGGGTCTCAGTTTAGGATGGACACTGAGTGCTGTGTCCAGCTCTGGGATCTCAGTTTAGGATGGACACTGAGTGCTCTGTCCAGCTCTGGGATCTCAGTTTAGGATGGACACTGAGTGCTGTGTCCAGCTCTGGGATCTCAGTTTAGGATGGACACTGAGTGCTGTGTCCAGCTCTGGGATCTCAGTTTAGGATGGACACTGAGTGCTGTGTCCAGCTCTGGGATCTCAGTTTAGGATGGACACTGAGTGCTCTGTCCAGCTCTGGGATCTCAGTTTAGGATGGACACTGAGTGCTGTGTCCAGCTCTGGGATCTCAGTTTAGGATGGACACTGAGTGCTGTGTCCAGCTCTGGGGTCTCAGTTTAGGATGGACACTGAGTGCTGTGTCCAGCTCTGGGATCTCAGTTTAGGATGGACACTGAGTGCTGTGTCCAGCTCTGGGATCTCAGTTTAGGATGGACACTGAGTGCTGTGTCCATTGGTGGGGTCTCAGTTTAGGATGGACACTGAGTGCTGTGTCCAGCTCTGGGATCTCTGTTTAGGATGGACACTGAGTGCCGTGTCCAGCTCTGGTGTCTCAGTTTAGGATGGACACTGAGTGCTGTGTCCAGCTCTGGGATCTCAGTTTAGGATGGACACTGAGTGCTGTGTCCAGCTCTGGGATCTCAGTTTAGGATGGACACTGAGTGCTGTGTCCAGCTCTGGTGTCTCAGTTTAGGATGGACACTGAGTGCTGTGTCCAGCTCTGGTGTCTCAGTTTAGGATGGACACTGAGTGCTGTGTCCAGCTCTGATGTCTCAGTTTAGGATGGACACTGAGTGCTGTGTCCAGCTCTGGGATCTCAGTTTAGGATGGACACTGAGTGCTGTGTCCAGCTCTGGTGTCTCAGTTTAGGATGGACACTGAGTGCTGTGTCCAGCTCTGATGTCTCAGTTTAGGATGGACACTGAGTGCTGTGTCCAGCTCTGGTGTCTCAGTTTAGGATGGACACTGAGTGCTGTGTCCAGCTCTGGTGTCTCAGTTTAGGATGGACACTGAGTGCTGTGTCCAGCTCTGGTGTCTCAGTTTAGGATGGACACTGAGTGCTGTGTCCAGCTCTGATGTCTCAGTTTAGGATGGACACTGAGTGCTGTGTCCAGCTCTGGGATCTCAGTTTAGGATGGACACTGAGTGCTGTGTCCAGCTCTGGTGTCTCAGTTTAGGATGGACACTGAGTGCTGTGTCCAGCTCTGATGTCTCAGTTTAGGATGGACACTGAGTGCTGTGTCCAGCTCTGGGATCTCAGTTTAGGATGGACACTGAGTGCTGTGTCCAGCTCTGGCCCCTCAGTTTAGAATGGACACTGAGTGCTGTGTCCAGCTCTGGTGTCTCAGTTTAGGATGGACACTGAGTGCTGTGTCCAGCTCTGGGATCTCAGTTTAGGATGGACACTGAGTGCTGTGTCCAGCTCTGGGATCTCAGTTTAGGATGGACACTGAGTGCTGTGTCCAGCTCTGGTGTCTCAGTTTAGGATGGACACTGAGTGCTGTGTCCAGCTCTGGTGTCTCAGTTTAGGATGGACACTGAGTGCTGTGTCCAGCTCTGATGTCTCAGTTTAGGATGGACACTGAGTGCTGTGTCCAGCTCTGGGATCTCAGTTTAGGATGGACACTGAGTGCTCTGTCCAGCTCTGCGATCTCAGTTTAGGATGGACACTGAGTGCTCTGTCCAGCTCTGCGATCTCAGTTTAGGATGGACACTGAGTGCTGTGTCCAGCTCTGGGATCTCAGTTTAGGATGGACACTGAGTGCTGTGTCCATTGGTGGGATCTCAGTTTAGGATGGACACTGAGTGCTGTGTCCAGCTCTGGTGTCTCAGTTTAGGATGGACACTGAGTGCTGTGTCCAGCTCTGGTGTCTCAGTTTAGGATGGACACTGAGTGCTGTGTCCAGCTCTGGTGTCTCAGTTTAGGATGGACACTGAGTGCTGTGTCCAGCTCTGGGGTCTCAGTTTAGGATGGACACTGAGTGCTGTGTCCAGCTCTGGGATCTCAGTTTAGGATGGACACTGAGTGCTGTGTCCAGCTCTGGGGTCTCAGTTTAGGATGGACACTGAGTGCTGTGTCCAGCTCTGGGATCTCAGTTTAGGATGGACACTGAGTGCTGTGTCCAGCTCTGGCCCCTCAGTTTAGGATGGACACTGAGTGCTGTGTCCAGCTCTGGGATCTCAGTTTAGGATGGACACTGAGTGCTGTGTCCAGCTCTGGGATCTCAGTTTAGGATGGACACTGAGTGCTCTGTCCAGCTCTGGGATCTCAGTTTAGGATGGACACTGAGTGCTGTGTCCAGCTCTGGGATCTCAGTTTAGGATGGACACTGAGTGCTGTGTCCAGCTCTGGGATCTCAGTTTAGGATGGACACTGAGTGCTGTGTCCAGCTCTGGGATCTCAGTTTAGGATGGACACTGAGTGCTGTGTCCAGCTCTGGGATCTCAGTTTAGGATGGACACTGAGTGCTGTGTCCAGCTCTGGGATCTCAGTTTAGGATGGACACTGAGTGCTGTGTCCAGCTCTGGGATCTCAGTTTAGGATGGACACTGAGTGCTGTGTCCAGCTCTGGTGTCTCGGTTTAGGATGGACACTGAGTGCTGTGTCCAGCTCTGGTGTCTCAGTTTAGGATGGACACTGAGTGCTGTGTCCAGCTCTGGTGTCTCAGTTTAGGATGGACACTGAGTGCTGTGTCCAGCTCTGGGATCTCAGTTTAGGATGGACACTGAGTGCTGTGTCCAGCTCTGGTGTCTCAGTTTAGGATGGACACTGAGTGCTGTGTCCAGCTCTGGGATCTCAGTTTAGGATGGACACTGAGTGCTGTGTCCAGCTCTGGCCCCTCAGTTTAGGATGGACACTGAGTGCTGTGTCCAGCTCTGGTGTCTCAGTTTAGGATGGACACTGAGTGCTGTGTCCAGCTCTGATGTCTCAGTTTAGGATGGACACTGAGTGCTGTGTCCAGCTCTGGGATCTCAGTTTAGGATGGACACTGAGTGCTCTGTCCAGCTCTGGTGTCTCAGTTTAGGATGGACACTGAGTGCTGTGTCCAGCTCTGGCCCCTCAGTTTAGGATGGACACTGAGTGCTGTGTCCAGCTCTGGTGTCTCAGTTTAGGATGGACACTGAGTGCTGTGTCCAGCTCTGGGATCTCAGTTTAGGATGGACACTGAGTGCTGTGTCCAGCTCTGGGATCTCAGTTTAGGATGGACACTGAGTGCTGTGTCCAGCTCTGGTGTCTCAGTTTAGGATGGACACTGAGTGCTGTGTCCAGCTCTGGTGTCTCAGTTTAGGATGGACACTGAGTGCTGTGTCCAGCTCTGATGTCTCAGTTTAGGATGGACACTGAGTGCTGTGTCCAGCTCTGGGATCTCAGTTTAGGATGGACACTGAGTGCTCTGTCCAGCTCTGCGATCTCAGTTTAGGATGGACACTGAGTGCTCTGTCCAGCTCTGCGATCTCAGTTTAGGATGGACACTGAGTGCTGTGTCCAGCTCTGGGATCTCAGTTTAGGATGGACACTGAGTGCTGTGTCCAGCTCTGGTGTCTCAGTTTAGGATGGACACTGAGTGCTGTGTCCAGCTCTGGTGTCTCAGTTTAGGATGGACACTGAGTGCTCTGTCCAGCTCTGGGATCTCAGTTTAGGATGGACACTGAGTGCTGTGTCCAGCTCTGGGATCTCAGTTTAGGATGGACACTGAGTGCTCTGTCCAGCTCTGGGATCTCAGTTTAGGATGGACACTGAGTGCTGTGTCCAGCTCTGGGATCTCAGTTTAGGATGGACACTGAGTGCTCTGTCCAGCTCTGGGATCTCAGTTTAGGATGGACACTGAGTGCTGTGTCCAGCTCTGGGATCTGAGTTTAGGATGGACACTGAGTGCTGTGTCCAGCTCTGGTGTCTCAGTTTAGGATGGACACTGAGTGCTGTGTCCAGCTCTGGGGTCTCAGTTTAGGATGGACACTGAGTGCTGTGTCCAGCTCTGGGGTCTCAGTTTAGGATGGACACTGAGTGCTGTGTCCAGCTCTGGGATCTCAGTTTAGGATGGACACTGAGTGCTCTGTCCAGCTCTGGTGTCTCAGTTTAGGATGGACACTGAGTGCTGTGTCCAGCTCTGGTGTCTCAGTTTAGGATGGACACTGAGTGCTGTGTCCAGCTCTGGGATCTCAGTTTAGGATGGACACTGAGTGCTGTGTCCAGCTCTGGGATCTGAGTTTAGGATGGACACTGAGTGCTGTGTCCAGCTCTGGTGTCTCAGTTTAGGATGGACACTGAGTGCTGTGTCCAGCTCTGGGGTCTCAGTTTAGGATGGACACTGAGTGCTGTGTCCAGCTCTGGGATCTCAGTTTAGGATGGACACTGAGTGCTGTGTCCAGCTCTGGTGTCTCAGTTTAGGATGGACACTGAGTGCTGTGTCCAGCTCTGGGATCTCAGTTTAGGATGGACACTGAGTGCTGTGTCCAGCTCTGGGGTCTCAGTTTAGGATGGACACTGAGTGCTGTGTCCAGCTCTGGGATCTCTGTTTAGGATGGACACTGAGTGCCGTGTCCAGCTCTGGTGTCTCAGTTTAGGATGGACACTGAGTGCTGTGTCCAGCTCTGGGATCTCAGTTTAGGATGGACACTGAGTGCTGTGTCCAGCTCTGGGATCTCAGTTTAGGATGGACACTGAGTGCTGTGTCCAGCTCTGGTGTCTCAGTTTAGGATGGACACTGAGTGCTGTGTCCAGCTCTGGGATCTCAGTTTAGGATGGACACTGAGTGCTGTGTCCAGCTCTGGTGTCTCAGTTTAGGATGGACACTGAGTGCTGTGTCCAGCTCTGGTGTCTCAGTTTAGGATGGACACTGAGTGCTGTGTCCAGCTCTGATGTCTCAGTTTAGGATGGACACTGAGTGCTGTGTCCAGCTCTGGGATCTCAGTTTAGGATGGACACTGAGTGCTGTGTCCAGCTCTGGGATCTGAGTTTAGGATGGACACTGAGTGCTGTGTCCAGCTCTGGGGTCTCAGTTTAGGATGGACACTGAGTGCTGTGTCCAGCTCTGGGATCTCTGTTTAGGATGGACACTGAGTGCCGTGTCCAGCTCTGGTGTCTCAGTTTAGGATGGACACTGAGTGCTGTGTCCAGCTCTGGGATCTCAGTTTAGGATGGACACTGAGTGCTGTGTCCAGCTCTGGGATCTCAGTTTAGGATGGACACTGAGTGCTGTGTCCAGCTCTGGGATCTCAGTTTAGGATGGACACTGAGTGCTGTGTCCAGCTCTGGTGTCTCAGTTTAGGATGGACACTGAGTGCTGTGTCCAGCTCTGGGATCTCAGTTTAGGATGGACACTGAGTGCTGTGTCCAGCTCTGGCCCCTCAGTTTAGGATGGACACTGAGTGCTGTGTCCAGCTCTGGTGTCTCAGTTTAGGATGGACACTGAGTGCTGTGTAAAGCTCTGGGATCTCAGTTTAGGATGGACACTGAGTGCTGTGTCCAGCTCTGGGATCTCAGTTTAGGATGGACACTGAGTGCTGTGTCCAGCTCTGGTGTCTCAGTTTAGGATGGACACTGAGTGCTGTGTCCAGCTCTGGTGTCTCAGTTTAGGATGGACACTGAGTGCTGTGTCCAGCTCTGATGTCTCAGTTTAGGATGGACACTGAGTGCTGTGTCCAGCTCTGGGATCTCAGTTTAGGATGGACACTGAGTGCTCTGTCCAGCTCTGGGATCTCAGTTTAGGATGGACACTGAGTGCTCTGTCCAGCTCTGCGATCTCAGTTTAGGATGGACACTGAGTGCTGTGTCCAGCTCTGGGATCTCAGTTTAGGATGGACACTGAGTGCTGTGTCCAGCTCTGGTGTCTCAGTTTAGGATGGACACTGAGTGCTGTGTCCAGCTCTGGTGTCTCAGTTTAGGATGGACACTGAGTGCTGTGTCCAGCTCTGGTGTCTCAGTTTAGGATGGACACTGAGTGCTCTGTCCAGCTCTGGGATCTCAGTTTAGGATGGACACTGAGTGCTGTGTCCAGCTCTGGGATCTCAGTTTAGGATGGACACTGAGTGCTCTGTCCAGCTCTGGGATCTCAGTTTAGGATGGACACTGAGTGCTGTGTCCAGCTCTGGGATCTCAGTTTAGGATGGACACTGAGTGCTCTGTCCAGCTCTGGGATCTCAGTTTAGGATGGACACTGAGTGCTGTGTCCAGCTCTGGGATCTGAGTTTAGGATGGACACTGAGTGCTGTGTCCAGCTCTGGTGTCTCAGTTTAGGATGGACACTGAGTGCTGTGTCCAGCTCTGGTGTCTCAGTTTAGGATGGACACTGAGTGCTGTGTCCAGCTCTGGGGTCTCAGTTTAGGATGGACACTGAGTGCTGTGTCCAGCTCTGGGGTCTCAGTTTAGGATGGACACTGAGTGCTGTGTCCAGCTCTGGGATCTCAGTTTAGGATGGACACTGAGTGCTGTGTCCAGCTCTGGTGTCTCAGTTTAGGATGGACACTGAGTGCTGTGTCCAGCTCTGGGATCTCAGTTTAGGATGGACACTGAGTGCTGTGTCCAGCTCTGGGATCTCAGTTTAGGATGGACACTGAGTGCTGTGTCCAGCTTTGGGATCTGAGTTTAGGATGGACACTGAGTGCTGTGTCCAGCTCTGGGGTCTCAGTTTAGGATGGACACTGAGTGCTGTGTCCATTGGTGGGATCTCAGTTTAGGATGGACACTGAGTGCTGTGTCCAGCTCTGGGATCTCAGTTTAGGATGGACACTGAGTGCTGTGTCCAGCTCTGGTGTCTCAGTTTAGGATGGACACTGAGTGCTGTGTCCAGCTCTGGTGTCTCAGTTTAGGATGGACACTGAGTGCTCTGTCCAGCTCTGGCCCCTCAGTTTAGGATGGACACTGAGTGCTGTGTCCAGCTCTGGGATCTCAGTTTAGGATGGACACTGAGTGCTGTGTCCAGCTCTGGGATCTGAGTTTAGGATGGACACTGAGTGCTGTGTCCAGCTCTGGTGTCTCAGTTTAGGATGGACACTGAGTGCTGTGTCCAGCTCTGGGGTCTCAGTTTAGGATGGACACTGAGTGCTGTGTCCAGCTCTGGGATCTCAGTTTAGGATGGACACTGAGTGCTGTGTCCAGCTCTGGGGTCTCAGTTTAGGATGGACACTGAGTGCTGTGTCCAGCTCTGGGATCTCAGTTTAGGATGGACACTGAGTGCTGTGTCCAGCTCTGGCTCCTCAGTTTAGGATGGACACTGAGTGCTGTGTCCAGCTCTGGGATCTCAGTTTAGGATGGACACTGAGTGCTGTGTCCAGCTCTGGGATCTCAGTTTAGGATGGACACTGAGTGCTCTGTCCAGCTCTGGGATCTCAGTTTAGGATGGACACTGAGTGCTGTGTCCAGCTCTGGGATCTCAGTTTAGGATGGACACTGAGTGCTGTGTCCAGCTCTGGGATCTCAGTTTAGGATGGACACTGAGTGCTGTGTCCAGCTCTGGGATCTCAGTTTAGGATGGACACTGAGTGCTGTGTCCAGCTCTGGGATCTCAGTTTAGGATGGACACTGAGTGCTGTGTCCAGCTCTGGGATCTCAGTTTAGGATGGACACTGAGTGCTGTGTCCAGCTCTGGGATCTCAGTTTAGGATGGACACTGAGTGCTGTGTCCAGCTCTGGTGTCTCGGTTTAGGATGGACACTGAGTGCTGTGTCCAGCTCTGGTGTCTCAGTTTAGGATGGACACTGAGTGCTGTGTCCAGCTCTGGGGTCTCAGTTTAGGATGGACACTGAGTGCTGTGTCCAGCTCTGGGATCTCAGTTTAGGATGGACACTGAGTGCTGTGTCCAGCTCTGGGATCTCAGTTTAGGATGGACACTGAGTGCTGTGTCCAGCTCTGGTGTCTCAGTTTAGGATGGACACTGAGTGCTGTGTCCAGCTCTGGGATCTCAGTTTAGGATGGACACTGAGTGCTGTGTCCAGCTCTGGGATCTCAGTTTAGGATGGACACTGAGTGCTGTGTCCAGCTCTGGGGTCTCAGTTTAGGATGGACACTGAGTGCTGTGTCCAGCTCTGGGATCTCTGTTTAGGATGGACACTGAGTGCCGTGTCCAGCTCTGGTGTCTCAGTTTAGGATGGACACTGAGTGCTGTGTCCAGCTCTGGGATCTCAGTTTAGGATGGACACTGAGTGCTGTGTCCAGCTCTGGGATCTCAGTTTAGGATGGACACTGAGTGCTGTGTCCAGCTCTGGTGTCTCAGTTTAGGATGGACACTGAGTGCTGTGTCCAGCTCTGGTGTCTCAGTTTAGGATGGACACTGAGTGCTGTGTCCAGCTCTGATGTCTCAGTTTAGGATGGACACTGAGTGCTGTGTCCAGCTCTGGGATCTCAGTTTAGGATGGACACTGAGTGCTGTGTCCAGCTCTGGGATCTCAGTTTAGGATGGACACTGAGTGCTGTGTCCAGCTCTGGGATCTCAGTTTAGGATGGACACTGAGTGCTGTGTCCAGCTCTGGTGTCTCAGTTTAGGATGGACACTGAGTGCTGTGTCCAGCTCTGGTGTCTCAGTTTAGGATGGACACTGAGTGCTGTGTCCAGCTCTGGTGTCTCAGTTTAGGATGGACACTGAGTGCTCTGTCCAGCTCTGGGATCTCAGTTTAGGATGGACACTGAGTGCTGTGTCCAGCTCTGGGATCTCAGTTTAGGATGGACACTGAGTGCTCTGTCCAGCTCTGGGATCTCAGTTTAGGATGGACACTGAGTGCTGTGTCCAGCTCTGGGATCTCAGTTTAGGATGGACACTGAGTGCTCTGTCCAGCTCTGGGATCTCAGTTTAGGATGGACACTGAGTGCTGTGTCCAGCTCTGGGATCTGAGTTTAGGATGGACACTGAGTGCTGTGTCCAGCTCTGGTGTCTCAGTTTAGGATGGACACTGAGTGCTGTGTCCAGCTCTGGTGTCTCAGTTTAGGATGGACACTGAGTGCTGTGTCCAGCTCTGGGATCTCAGTTTAGGATGGACACTGAGTGCTGTGTCCAGCTCTGGGATCTCAGTTTAGGATGGACACTGAGTGCTGTGTCCAGCTCTGGGGTCTCAGTTTAGGATGGACACTGAGTGCTGTGTCCAGCTCTGGGATCTCAGTTTAGGATGGACACTGAGTGCTCTGTCCAGCTCTGGTGTCTCAGTTTAGGATGGACACTGAGTGCTCTGTCCAGCTCTGGGGTCTCAGTTTAGGATGGACACTGAGTGCTCTGTCCAGCTCTGGGGTCTCAGTTTAGGATGGACACTGAGTGCTGTGTCCAGCTCTGGTGTCTCAGTTTAGGATGGACACTGAGTGCTGTGTCCAGCTCTGGGATCTCAGTTTAGGATGGACACTGAGTGCTGTGTCCAGCTCTGGGATCTGAGTTTAGGATGGACACTGAGTGCTGTGTCCAGCTCTGGTGTCTCAGTTTAGGATGGACACTGAGTGCTGTGTCCAGCTCTGGGGTCTCAGTTTAGGATGGACACTGAGTGCTGTGTCCAGCTCTGGGATCTCAGTTTAGGATGGACACTGAGTGCTGTGTCCAGCTCTGGTGTCTCAGTTTAGGATGGACACTGAGTGCTGTGTCCAGCTCTGGGATCTCAGTTTAGGATGGACACTGAGTGCTGTGTCCAGCTCTGGGGTCTCAGTTTAGGATGGACACTGAGTGCTGTGTCCAGCTCTGGGATCTCAGTTTAGGATGGACACTGAGTGCTCTGTCCAGCTCTGGGATCTCAGTTTAGGATGGACACTGAGTGCTGTGTCCAGCTCTGGGATCTCAGTTTAGGATGGACACTGAGTGCTGTGTCCAGCTCTGGGATCTCAGTTTAGGATGGACACTGAGTGCTGTGTCCAGCTCTGGGATCTCAGTTTAGGATGGACACTGAGTGCTCTGTCCAGCTCTGGGATCTCAGTTTAGGATGGACACTGAGTGCTGTGTCCAGCTCTGGGATCTCAGTTTAGGATGGACACTGAGTGCCGTGTCCAGCTCTGGGGTCTCAGTTTAGGATGGACACTGAGTGCCGTGTCCAGCTCTGGGATCTCAGTTTAGGATGGACACTGAGTGCTGTGTCCAGCTCTGGGATCTCAGTTTAGGATGGACACTGAGTGCTGTGTCCAGCTCTGGGGTCTCAGTTTAGGATGGACACTGAGTGCTGTGTCCAGCTCTGGGATCTCTGTTTAGGATGGACACTGAGTGCCGTGTCCAGCTCTGGTGTCTCAGTTTAGGATGGACACTGAGTGCTGTGTCCAGCTCTGGTGTCTCAGTTTAGGATGGACACTGAGTGCTGTGTCCAGCTCTGGTGTCTCAGTTTAGGATGGACACTGAGTGCTGTGTCCAGCTCTGATGTCTCAGTTTAGGATGGACACTGAGTGCTGTGTCCAGCTCTGGGATCTCAGTTTAGGATGGACACTGAGTGCTGTGTCCAGCTCTGGTGTCTCAGTTTAGGATGGACACTGAGTGCTGTGTCCAGCTCTGGTGTCTCAGTTTAGGATGGACACTGAGTGCTGTGTCCAGCTCTGATGTCTCAGTTTAGGATGGACACTGAGTGCTGTGTCCAGCTCTGGGATCTCAGTTTAGGATGGACACTGAGTGCTGTGTCCAGCTCTGGCCCCTCAGTTTAGGATGGACACTGAGTGCTGTGTCCAGCTCTGGTGTCTCAGTTTAGGATGGACACTGAGTGCTGTGTCCAGCTCTGGGATCTCAGTTTAGGATGGACACTGAGTGCTGTGTCCAGCTCTGGGATCTCAGTTTAGGATGGACACTGAGTGCTGTGTCCAGCTCTGGTGTCTCAGTTTAGGATGGACACTGAGTGCTGTGTCCAGCTCTGGTGTCTCAGTTTAGGATGGACACTGAGTGCTGTGTCCAGCTCTGGTGTCTCAGTTTAGGATGGACACTGAGTGCTGTGTCCAGCTCTGGGATCTCAGTTTAGGATGGACACTGAGTGCTCTGTCCAGCTCTGCGATCTCAGTTTAGGATGGACACTGAGTGCTCTGTCCAGCTCTGCGATCTCAGTTTAGGATGGACACTGAGTGCTGTGTCCAGCTCTGGGATCTCAGTTTAGGATGGACACTGAGTGCTGTGTCCATTGGTGGGATCTCAGTTTAGGATGGACACTGAGTGCTGTGTCCAGCTCTGGTGTCTCAGTTTAGGATGGACACTGAGTGCTGTGTCCAGCTCTGGTGTCTCAGTTTAGGATGGACACTGAGTGCTGTGTCCAGCTCTGGTGTCTCAGTTTAGGATGGACACTGAGTGCTGTGTCCAGCTCTGGTGTCTCAGTTTAGGATGGACACTGAGTGCTCTGTCCAGCTCTGGCCCCTCAGTTTAGGATGGACACTGAGTGCTGTGTCCAGCTCTGGGATCTCAGTTTAGGATGGACACTGAGTGCTGTGTCCAGCTCTGGGATCTGAGTTTAGGATGGACACTGAGTGCTGTGTCCAGCTCTGGTGTCTCAGTTTAGGATGGACACTGAGTGCTGTGTCCAGCTCTGGGGTCTCAGTTTAGGATGGACACTGAGTGCTGTGTCCAGCTCTGGGATCTCAGTTTAGGATGGACACTGAGTGCTGTGTCCAGCTCTGGGGTCTCAGTTTAGGATGGACACTGAGTGCTGTGTCCAGCTCTGGGATCTCAGTTTAGGATGGACACTGAGTGCTGTGTCCAGCTCTGGCCCCTCAGTTTAGGATGGACACTGAGTGCTGTGTCCAGCTCTGGGATCTCAGTTTAGGATGGACACTGAGTGCTGTGTCCAGCTCTGGGATCTCAGTTTAGGATGGACACTGAGTGCTCTGTCCAGCTCTGGGATCTCAGTTTAGGATGGACACTGAGTGCTGTGTCCAGCTCTGGGATCTCAGTTTAGGATGGACACTGAGTGCTGTGTCCAGCTCTGGGATCTCAGTTTAGGATGGACACTGAGTGCTGTGTCCAGCTCTGGGATCTCAGTTTAGGATGGACACTGAGTGCTGTGTCCAGCTCTGGTGTCTCGGTTTAAGATGGACACTGAGTGCTGTGTCCAGCTCTGGGGTCTCAGTTTAGGATGGACACTGAGTGCTGTGTCCAGCTCTGGGATCTCAGTTTAGGATGGACACTGAGTGCTGTGTCCAGCTCTGGGATCTCAGTTTAGGATGGACACTGAGTGCTGTGTCCAGCTCTGGTGTCTCAGTTTAGGATGGACACTGAGTGCTGTGTCCAGCTCTGGTGTCTCAGTTTAGGATGGACACTGAGTGCTGTGTCCAGCTCTGGGATCTCAGTTTAGGATGGACACTGAGTGCTCTGTCCAGCTCTGCGATCTCAGTTTAGGATGGACACTGAGTGCTCTGTCCAGCTCTGCGATCTCAGTTTAGGATGGACACTGAGTGCTGTGTCCAGCTCTGGTGTCTCAGTTTAGGATGGACACTGAGTGCTGTGTCCAGCTCTGGTGTCTCAGTTTAGGATGGACACTGAGTGCTGTGTCCAGCTCTGATGTCTCAGTTTAGGATGGACACTGAGTGCTGTGTCCAGCTCTGGTGTCTCAGTTTAGGATGGACACTGAGTGCTGTGTCCAGCTCTGGGATCTCAGTTTAGGATGGACACTGAGTGCTCTGTCCAGCTCTGCGATCTCAGTTTAGGATGGACACTGAGTGCTCTGTCCAGCTCTGCGATCTCAGTTTAGGATGGACACTGAGTGCTGTGTCCAGCTCTGGGATCTCAGTTTAGGATGGACACTGAGTGCTGTGTCCAGCTCTGGTGTCTCAGTTTAGGATGGACACTGAGTGCTGTGTCCAGCTCTGGTGTCTCAGTTTAGGATGGACACTGAGTGCTGTGTCCAGCTCTGGTGTCTCAGTTTAGGATGGACACTGAGTGCTCTGTCCAGCTCTGGGATCTCAGTTTAGGATGGACACTGAGTGCTGTGTCCAGCTCTGGGATCTCAGTTTAGGATGGACACTGAGTGCTCTGTCCAGCTCTGGGATCTCAGTTTAGGATGGACACTGAGTGCTGTGTCCAGCTCTGGGATCTGAGTTTAGGATGGACACTGAGTGCTGTGTCCAGCTCTGGTGTCTCAGTTTAGGATGGACACTGAGTGCTGTGTCCAGCTCTGGTGTCTCAGTTTAGGATGGACACTGAGTGCTGTGTCCAGCTCTGGGGTCTCAGTTTAGGATGGACACTGAGTGCTGTGTCCAGCTCTGGGGTCTCAGTTTAGGATGGACACTGAGTGCTGTGTCCAGCTCTGGGATCTCAGTTTAGGATGGACACTGAGTGCTGTGTCCAGCTCTGGGATCTGAGTTTAGGATGGACACTGAGTGCTGTGTCCAGCTCTGGTGTCTCAGTTTAGGATGGACACTGAGTGCTGTGTCCAGCTCTGGGGTCTCAGTTTAGGATGGACACTGAGTGCTGTGTCCAGCTCTGGGATCTCAGTCTAGGATGGACACTGAGTGCTGTGTCCAGCTCTGGGATCTCAGTTTAGGATGGACACTGAGTGCTGTGTCCAGCTCTGGGATCTCAGTTTAGGATGGACACTGAGTGCTGTGTCCAGCTCTGGTGTCTCAGTTTAGGATGGACACTGAGTGCTGTGTCCAGCTCTGGTGTCTCAGTTTAGGATGGACACTGAGTGCTGTGTCCAGCTCTGGTGTCTGTTTAGGATGGACACTGAGTGCTGTGTCCAGCTCTGGTGTCTCAGTTTAGGATGGACACTGAGTGCTGTGTCCAGCTCTGGTGTCTCAGTTTAGGATGGACACTGAGTGCTGTGTCCAGCTCTGGCCCCTCAGTTTAGGATGGACACTGAGTGCTGTGTCCAGCTCTGGCCCCTCAGTTTAGGATGGACACTGAGTGCTGTGTCCATTGGTGGGATCTCAGTTTAGGATGGACACTGAGTGCTGTGTCCAGCTCTGGGATCTCAGTTTAGGATGGACACTGAGTGCTGTGTCCAGCTCTGGGATCTCGGTTTAGGATGGACACTGAGTGCTGTGTCCAGCTCTGGTGTCTCAGTTTAGGATGGACACTGAGTGCTGTGTCCAGCTCTGGTGTCTCAGTTTAGGATGGACACTGAGTGCTGTGTCCAGCTCTGGGATCTCAGTTTAGGATGGACACTGTGTGCCTTGTCCAGCTCTGGTGTCTCAGTTTAGGATGGACACCGAGTGCTGTGTCCAGCTCTGGGATCTCAGTTTAGGATGGACACTGTGTGCCTTGTCCAGCTCTGGTGTCTCAGTTTAGGATGGACACTGAGTGCTGTGTCCAGCTCTGGCGTCTCAGTTTAGGATGGACACTGAGTGCTGTGTCCAGCTCTGGGATCTCAGTTTAGGATGGACACTGAGTGCTGTGTCCAGCTCTGGGATCTCAGTTTAGGATGGACACTGAGTGCTGTGTCCAGCTCTGGGATCTCTGTTTAGGATGGACACTGAGTGCTGTGTCCAGCTCTGGGATCTCAGTTTAGGATGGACACTGAGTGCTGTGTCCAGCTCTGGGATCTCAGTTTAGGATGGACACTGAGTGCTGTGTCCACCTCTGGGATCTCGATTTAGGATGGACACTGAGTGCTGTGTCCAGCTCTGGTGTCTCAGTTTAGGATGGACACTGAGTGCTGTGTCCAGCTCTGGGATCTGAGTTTAGGATGGACACTGAGTGCTGTGTCCAGCTCTGGGGTCTCAGTTTAGGATGGACACTGAGTGCTGTGTCCAGCTCTGGGATCTCAGTTTAGGATGGACACTGAGTGCTGTGTCCAGCTCTGGTGTCTCAGTTTAGGATGGACACTGAGTGCTGTGTCCAGCTCTGGTGTCTCAGTTTAGGATGGACACTGAGTGCTCTGTCCAGCTCTGGGATCTCAGTTTAGGATGGACACTGAGTGCTGTGTCCAGCTCTGGGATCTCAGTTTAGGATGGACACTGAGTGCTCTGTCCAGCTCTGGGATCTCAGTTTAGGATGGACACTGAGTGCTGTGTCCAGCTCTGGGATCTGAGTTTAGGATGGACACTGAGTGCTGTGTCCAGCTCTGGTGTCTCAGTTTAGGATGGACACTGAGTGCTGTGTCCAGCTCTGGTGTCTCAGTTTAGGATGGACACTGAGTGCTGTGTCCAGCTCTGGGGTCTCAGTTTAGGATGGACACTGAGTGCTGTGTCCAGCTCTGGGGTCTCAGTTTAGGATGGACACTGAGTGCTGTGTCCAGCTCTGGGATCTCAGTTTAGGATGGACACTGAGTGCTGTGTCCAGCTCTGGGATCTGAGTTTAGGATGGACACTGAGTGCTGTGTCCAGCTCTGGTGTCTCAGTTTAGGATGGACACTGAGTGCTGTGTCCAGCTCTGGGGTCTCAGTTTAGGATGGACACTGAGTGCTGTGTCCAGCTCTGGGATCTCAGTTTAGGATGGACACTGAGTGCTGTGTCCAGCTCTGGGATCTCAGTTTAGGATGGACACTGAGTGCTGTGTCCAGCTCTGGTGTCTCAGTTTAGGATGGACACTGAGTGCTGTGTCCAGCTCTGGTGTCTCAGTTTAGGATGGACACTGAGTGCTGTGTCCAGCTCTGGTGTCTGTTTAGGATGGACACTGAGTGCTGTGTCCAGCTCTGGTGTCTCAGTTTAGGATGGACACTGAGTGCTGTGTCCAGCTCTGGTGTCTCAGTTTAGGATGGACACTGAGTGCTGTGTCCAGCTCTGGCCCCTCAGTTTAGGATGGACACTGAGTGCTGTGTCCAGCTCTGGCCCCTCAGTTTAGGATGGACACTGAGTGCTGTGTCCATTGGTGGGATCTCAGTTTAGGACGGACACTGAGTGCTGTGTCCAGCTCTGGGATCTCAGTTTAGGATGGACACTGAGTGCTGTGTCCAGCTCTGGGATCTCGGTTTAGGATGGACACTGAGTGCTGTGTCCAGCTCTGGTGTCTCAGTTTAGGATGGACACTGAGTGCTGTGTCCAGCTCTGGTGTCTCAGTTTAGGATGGACACTGAGTGCTGTGTCCAGCTCTGGGATCTCAGTTTAGGATGGACACTGTGTGCCTTGTCCAGCTCTGGTGTCTCAGTTTAGGATGGACACCGAGTGCTGTGTCCAGCTCTGGGATCTCAGTTTAGGATGGACACTGTGTGCCTTGTCCAGCTCTGGTGTCTCAGTTTAGGATGGACACTGAGTGCTGTGTCCAGCTCTGGCGTCTCAGTTTAGGATGGACACTGAGTGCTGTGTCCAGCTCTGGGATCTCAGTTTAGGATGGACACTGAGTGCTGTGTCCAGCTCTGGGATCTCAGTTTAGGATGGACACTGAGTGCTGTGTCCAGCTCTGGGATCTCTGTTTAGGATGGACACTGAGTGCTGTGTCCAGCTCTGGGATCTCAGTTTAGGATGGACACTGAGTGCTGTGTCCAGCTCTGGGATCTCAGTTTAGGATGGACACTGAGTGCTGTGTCCAGCTCTGGGGTCTCAGTTTAGGATGGACACTGAGTGCTGTGTCCAGCTCTGGGATCTCAGTTTAGGATGGACACTGAGTGCTGTGTCCACCTCTGGGATCTCGATTTAGGATGGACACTGAGTGCTGTGTCCAGCTCTGGTGTCTCAGTTTAGGATGGACACTGAGTGCTGTGTCCAGCTCTGGGATCTCAGTTTAGGATGGACACTGAGTGCTGTGTCCAGCTCTGGGGTCTCAGTTTAGGATGGACACTGAGTGCTGTGTCCAGCTCTGGGATCTCAGTTTAGGATGGACACTGAGTGCTGTGTCCAGCTCTGGGATCTCAGTTTAGGATGGACACTGAGTGCTGTGTCCAGCTCTGGGATCTCAGTTTAGGATGGACACTGAGTGCTGTGTCCAGCTCTGGGATCTCAGTTTAGGATGGACACTGAGTGCTGTGTCCAGCTCTGGGATCTCAGTTTAGGATGGACACTGAGTGCTGTGTCCAGCTCTGGTGTCTCAGTTTAGGATGGACACTGAGTGCTGTGTCCAGCTCTGGGATCTCAGTTTAGGATGGACACTGAGTGCTGTGTCCAGCTCTGGTGTCTCAGTTTAGGATGGACACTGAGTGCTGTGTCCAGCTCTGGGGTCTCAGTTTAGGATGGACACTAAGTGCTCTGTCCTGCTCTGCGGTCTCAGTTTAGGATGGACACTGAGTGCTGTGTCCAGCTCTGGTGTCTCAGTTTAGGATGGACACTGAGTGCTGTGTCCAGCTCTGGGATCTCAGTTTAGGATGGACACTGAGTGCTGTGTCCAGCTCTGGTGTCTCAGTTTAGGATGGACACTGAGTGCTGTGTCCAGCTCTGGGATCTCAGTTTAGGATGGACACTGAGTGCTGTGTCCAGCTCTGGGATCTCAGTTTAGGATGGACACTGAGTGCTGTGTCCAGCTCTGGGATCTCAGTTTAGGATGGACACTGAGTGCTGTGTCCAGCTCTGGTGTCTCAGTTTAGGATGGACACTGAGTGCTGTGTCCAGCACAGGGATCTCAGTTTAGGATGGACACTGAGTGCTGTGTCCAGCTCTTGGATCTCAGTTTAGGATGGACACTGAGTGCTGTGTCCAGCTCTTGGATCTCAGTTTAGGATGGACACTGAGTGCTGTGTCCAGCTCTGGGATCTCAGTTTAGGATGGACACTGAGTGCTGTGTCCAGCTCTGGGATCTGAGTTTAGGATGGACACTGAGTGCTGTGTCCAGCTCTGGGATCTGAGTTTAGGATGGACACTGAGTGCTGTGTCCAGCTCTGGTGTCTCAGTTTAGGATGGACACTGAGTGCTGTGTCCTGCTCTGGTGTCTCAGTTTAGGATGGACACTGAGTGCTGTGTCCAGCTCTGGTGTCTCAGTTTAGGATGGACACTGAGTGCTGTGTCCAGCTCTGGGATCTCAGTTTAGGATGGACACTGAGTGCTGTGTCCAGCACAGGGATCTCAGTTTAGGATGGACACTGAGTGCTGTGTCCAGCTCTGGGATCTCAGTTTAGGATGGACACTGAGTGCTGTGTCCAGCTCTGGGATCTGAGTTTAGGATGGACACTGAGTGCTGTGTCCAGCTCTGGTGTCTCAGTTTAGGATGGACACTGAGTGCTGTGTCCTGCTCTGGTGTCTCAGTTTAGGATGGACACTGAGTGCTGTGTCCAGCTCTGGGATCTCAGTTTAGGATGGACACTGAGTGCTGTGTCCAGCTCTGGTGTCTCAGTTTAGGATGGACACTGAGTGCTGTGTCCAGCTCTGGTGTCTCAGTTTAGGATGGACACTGAGTGCTGTGTCCAGCTCTGGTGTCTCAGTTTAGGATGGACACTGAGTGCTGTGTCCAGCTCTGGGATCTCAGTTTAGGATGGACACTGAGTGCTGTGTCCAGCTCTGGGATCTCAGTTTAGGATGGACACTGAGTGCTGTGTCCAGCTCTGGGATCTGAGTTTAGGATGGACACTGAGTGCTGTGTCCAGCTCTGGGATCTGAGTTTAGGATGGACACTGAGTGCTGTGTCCAGCTCTGGTGTCTCAGTTTAGGATGGACACTGAGTGCTGTGTCCTGCTCTGGTGTCTCAGTTTAGGATGGACACTGAGTGCTGTGTCCAGCTCTGGTGTCTGAGTTTAGGATGGACACTGAGTGCTGTGTCCAGCACAGGGATCTCAGTTTAGGATGGACACTGAGTGCTGTGTCCAGCACAGGGATCTCAGTTTAGGATGGACACTGAGTGCTGTGTCCAGCTCTGGGATCTCAGTTTAGGATGGACACTGAGTGCTGTGTCCAGCTCTGGGATCTGAGTTTAGGATGGACACTGAGTGCTGTGTCCAGCTCTGGTGTCTCAGTTTAGGATGGACACTGAGTGCTGTGTCCTGCTCTGGTGTCTCAGTTTAGGATGGACACTGAGTGCTGTGTCCAGCTCTGGGATCTCAGTTTAGGATGGACACTGAGTGCTGTGTCCAGCTCTGGTGTCTCAGTTTAGGATGGACACTGAGTGCTGTGTCCAGCTCTGGGATCTCAGTTTAGGATGGACACTGAGTGCTGTGTCCAGCTCTGGGATCTCAGTTTAGGATGGACACTGAGTGCTGTGTCCAGCTCTGGGATCTCAGTTTAGGATGGACACTGAGTGCTGTGTCCAGCTCTGGGATCTGAGTTTAGGATGGACACTGAGTGCTGTGTCCAGCTCTGGGATCTGAGTTTAGGATGGACACTGAGTGCTGTGTCCAGCTCTGGTGTCTCAGTTTAGGATGGACACTGAGTGCTGTGTCCTGCTCTGGTGTCTCAGTTTAGGATGGACACTGAGTGCTGTGTCCAGCTCTGGTGTCTGAGTTTAGGATGGACACTGAGTGCTGTGTCCAGCACAGGGATCTCAGTTTAGGATGGACACTGAGTGCTGTGTCCAGCTCTGGGATCTCCGTTTAGGATGGACACTGAGTGCTGTGTCCAGCTCTGGGATCTGAGTTTAGGATGGACACTGAGTGCTGTGTCCAGCTCTGGGATCTGAGTTTAGGATGGACACTGAGTGCTGTGTCCAGCTCTGGTGTCTCAGTTTAGGATGGACACTGAGTGCTGTGTCCAGCTCTGGGATCTGAGTTTAGGATGGACACTGAGTGCTGTGTCCAGCTCTGGGATCTGAGTTTAGGATGGACACTGAGTGCTGTGTCCAGCTCTGGGATCTCAGTTTAGGATGGACACTGAGTGCTGTGTCCAGCTCTGGTGTCTCAGTTTAGGATGGACACTGAGTGCTGTGTCCTGCTCTGGTGTCTCAGTTTAGGATGGACACTGAGTGCTGTGTCCAGCTCTGGGATCTCAGTTTAGGATGGACACTGAGTGCTGTGTCCAGCTCTGGGATCTCAGTTTAGGATGGACACTGAGTGCTGTGTCCAGCTCTGGTGTCTCAGTTTAGGATGGACACTGAGTGCTGTGTCCAGCTCTGGTGTCTCAGTTTAGGATGGACACTGAGTGCTGTGTCCAGCTCTGGGATCTCAGTTTAGGATGGACACTGAGTGCTGTGTCCAGCACAGGGATCTCAGTTTAGGATGGACACTGAGTGCTGTGTCCAGCTCTGGGATCTGAGTTTAGGATGGACACTGAGTGCTGTGTCCAGCTCTGGGATCTGAGTTTAGGATGGACACTGAGTGCTGTGTCCAGCTCTGGTGTCTCAGTTTAGGATGGACACTGAGTGCTGTGTCCTGCTCTGGTGTCTCAGTTTAGGATGGACACTGAGTGCTGTGTCCAGCTCTGGGATCTCAGTTTAGGATGGACACTGAGTGCTGTGTCCAGCTCTGGTGTCTCGGTTTAGGATGGACACTGAGTGCTGTGTCCAGCTCTGGTGTCTCGGTTTAGGATGGACACTGAGTGCTGTGTCCAGCTCTGGTGTCTCAGTTTAGGATGGACACTGAGTGCTGTGTCCAGCTCTGGGATCTCAGTTTAGGATGGACACTGAGTGCTGTGTCCAGCTCTGGGATCTCAGTTTAGGATGGACACTGAGTGCTGTGTCCAGCTCTGGGGTCTCAGTTTAGGATGGACACTGAGTGCTGTGTCCAGCTCTGGGATCTCAGTTTAGGATGGACACTGAGTGCTGTGTCCAGCTCTGGTGTCTCAGTTTAGGATGGACACTGAGTGCTGTGTCCAGCTCTGGGATCTCAGTTTAGGATGGACACTGAGTGCTGTGTCCAGCACAGGGATCTCAGTTTAGGATGGACACTGAGTGCTGTGTCCAGCTCTGGGATCTCAGTTTAGGATGGACACTGAGTGCTGTGTCCAGCTCTGGGATCTGAGTTTAGGATGGACACTGAGTGCTGTGTCCAGCTCTGGTGTCTCAGTTTAGGATGGACACTGAGTGCTGTGTCCAGCTCTGGGATCTCAGTTTAGGATGGACACTGAGTGCTGTGTCCAGCTCTGGGATCTCAGTTTAGGATGGACACTGAGTGCTGTGTCCAGCTCTGGGATCTCAGTTTAGGATGGACACTGAGTGCTGTGTCCAGCTCTGGGATCTCAGTTTAGGATGGACACTGAGTGCTGTGTCCAGCTCTGGTGTCTCAGTTTAGGATGGACACTGAGTGCTGTGTCCAGCTCTGGGATCTCAGTTTAGGATGGACACTGAGTGCTGTGTCCAGCTCTGGGATCTCAGTTTAGGATGGACACTAAGTGCTCTGTCCAGCTCTGGGGTCTCAGTTTAGGATGGACACTGAGTGCTGTGTCCAGCTCTGGTGTCTCAGTTTAGGATGGACACTGAGTGCTGTGTCCAGCTCTGGGATCTCAGTTTAGGATGGACACTGAGTGCTGTGTCCAGCTCTGGGATCTCAGTTTAGGATGGACACTGAGTGCTCTGTCCAGCTCTGGGGTCTCAGTTTAGGATGGACACTGAGTGCTGTGTCCAGCTCTGGTGTCTCAGTTTAGGATGGACACTGAGTGCTGTGTCCAGCTCTGGGATCTCAGTTTAGGATGGACACTGAGTGCTGTGTCCAGCTCTGGTGTCTCAGTTTAGGATGGACACTGTGTGCTGTGTCCAGCTCTGGGATCTCAGTTTAGGATGGACACTGAGTGCTGTGTCCAGCTCTGGGATCTCAGTTTAGGATGGACACTGAGTGCTGTGTCCAGCACAGGGATCTCAGTTTAGGATGGACACTGAGTGCTGTGTCCAGCTCTGGGATCTCAGTTTAGGATGGACACTGAGTGCTGTGTCCAGCTCTGGTGTCTCAGTTTAGGATGGACACTGAGTGCTGTGTCCAGCTCTGGTGTCTCAGTTTAGGATGGACACTGAGTGCTGTGTCCTGCTCTGGTGTCTCAGTTTAGGATGGACACTGAGTGCTGTGTCCAGCTCTGGTGTCTCAGTTTAGGATGGACACTGAGTGCTGTGTCCAGCTCTGGTGTCTCAGTTTAGGATGGACACTGAGTGCTGTGTCCAGCTCTGGGATCTCAGTTTAGGATGGACACTGAGTGCTGTGTCCAGCTCTGGTGTCTCAGTTTAGGATGGACACTGAGTGCTGTGTCCAGCTCTGGGATCTCAGTTTAGGATGGACACTGAGTGCTGTGTCCAGCACAGGGATCTCAGTTTAGGATGGACACTGAGTGCTGTGTCCAGCTCTGGGATCTGAGTTTAGGATGGACACTGAGTGCTGTGTCCAGCTCTGGGATCTGAGTTTAGGATGGACACTGAGTGCTGTGTCCAGCTCTGGTGTCTCAGTTTAGGATGGACACTGAGTGCTCTGTCCTGCTCTGGTGTCTCAGTTTAGGATGGACACTGAGTGCTGTGTCCAGCTCTGGGATCTCAGTTTAGGATGGACACTGAGTGCTGTGTCCAGCTCTGGTGTCTCGGTTTAGGATGGACACTGAGTGCTGTGTCCTGCTCTGGTGTCTCAGTTTAGGATGGACACTGAGTGCTGTGTCCAGCTCTGGGATCTCAGTTTAGGATGGACACTGAGTGCTGTGTCCAGCACAGGGATCTCAGTTTAGGATGGACACTGAGTGCTGTGTCCAGCTCTGGGATCTCAGTTTAGGATGGACACTGAGTGCTGTGTCCAGCTCTGGGATCTGAGTTTAGGATGGACACTGAGTGCTGTGTCCAGCTCTGGTGTCTCAGTTTAGGATGGACACTGAGTGCTGTGTCCAGCTCTGGGATCTCAGTTTAGGATGGACACTGAGTGCTGTGTCCAGCTCTGGGATCTCAGTTTAGGATGGACACTGAGTGCTGTGTCCAGCTCTGGGATCTCAGTTTAGGATGGACACTGAGTGCTGTGTCCAGCTCTGGGATCTCAGTTTAGGATGGACACTGAGTGCTGTGTCCAGCTCTGGTGTCTCAGTTTAGGATGGACACTGAGTGCTGTGTCCAGCTCTGGGATCTCAGTTTAGGATGGACACTGAATGCTGTGTCCAGCTCTGGGATCTGAGTTTAGGATGGACACTGAGTGCTGTGTCCAGCTCTGGTGTCTCAGTTTAGGATGGACACTGAGTGCTGTGTCCAGCTCTGGGATCTCAGTTTAGGATGGACACTGAGTGCTGTGTCCAGCTCTGGGATCTCAGTTTAGGATGGACACTGAGTGCTGTGTCCAGCTCTGGGATCTCAGTTTAGGATGGACACTGAGTGCTGTGTCCAGCTCTGGGATCTCAGTTTAGGATGGACACTGAGTGCTGTGTCCAGCTCTGGGATCTCAGTTTAGGATGGACACTGAGTGCTCTGTCCAGCTCTGGGGTCTCAGTTTAGGATGGACACTGAGTGCTGTGTCCAGCTCTGGTGTCTCAGTTTAGGATGGACACTGAGTGCTGTGTCCAGCTCTGGGATCTCAGTTTAGGATGGACACTGAGTGCTGTGTCCAGCTCTGGTGTCTCAGTTTAGGATGGACACTGAGTGCTGTGTCCAGCTCTGGGATCTCAGTTTAGGATGGACACTGAGTGCTGTGTCCAGCTCTGGGATCTCAGTTTAGGATGGACACTGAGTGCTGTGTCCAGCACAGGGATCTCAGTTTAGGATGGACACTGAGTGCTGTGTCCAGCTCTGGGATCTCAGTTTAGGATGGACACTGAGTGCTGTGTCCAGCTCTGGTGTCTCAGTTTAGGATGGACACTGAGTGCTGTGTCCAGCTCTGGTGTCTCAGTTTAGGATGGACACTGAGTGCTGTGTCCAGCTCTGGGATCTCAGTTTAGGATGGACACTGAGTGCTGTGTCCAGCTCTGGGATCTGAGTTTAGGATGGACACTGAGTGCTGTGTCCAGCTCTGGTGTCTCAGTTTAGGATGGACACTGACTGCTGTGTCCTGCTCTGGTGTCTCAGTTTAGGATGGACACTGAGTGCTGTGTCCAGCTCTGGGATCTCAGTTTAGGATGGACACTGAGTGCTGTGTCCAGCTCTGGGATCTCAGTTTAGGATGGACACTGAGTGCTGTGTCCAGCTCTGGGATCTCAGTTTAGGATGGACACTGAGTGCTGTGTCCAGCTCGGGGATCTCAGTTTAGGATGGACACTGAGTGCTGTGTCCAGCTCTGGGATCTCAGTTTAGGATGGACACTGTGTGCCTTGTCCAGCTCTGGTGTCTCAGTTTAGGATGGACACTGAGTGCTGTGTCCAGCTCTGGGATCTCAGTTTAGGATGGACACTGAGTGCTGTGTCCAGCTCTGGTGTCTCAGTTTAGGATGGACACTGAGTGCTGTGTCCAGCTCTGGGATCTCAGTTTAGGATGGACACTGAGTGCTGTGTCCAGCTCTGGGATCTCAGTTTAGGATGGACACTGAGTGCTGTGTCCAGCTCGGGGATCTCAGTTTAGGATGGACACTGTGTGCCTTGTCCAGCTCTGGTGTCTCGGTTTAGGATGGACACTGAGTGCTGTGTCCAGCTCTGGTGTCTCAGTTTAGGATGGACACTGAGTGCTGTGTCCAGCTCTGGGATCTCAGTTTAGGATGGACACTGAGTGCTGTGTCCAGCTCTGGTGTCTGAGTTTAGGATGGACACTGAGTGCTGTGTCCAGCTCTGGTGTCTCAGTTTAGGATGGACACTGAGTGCTGTGTCCAGCTCTGGGATCTCAGTTTAGGATGGACACTGAGTGCTGTGTCCAGCTCTGGGATCTCAGTTTAGGATGGACACTGAGTGCTGTGTCCAGCTCTGGGATCTCTGTTTAGGATGGACACTGAGTGCTGTGTCCAGCTCTGGTGTCTCAGTTTAGGATGGACACTGAGTGCTGTGTCCAGCTCTGGTGTCTCAGTTTAGGATGGACACTGTGTGCCTTGTCCAGCTCTGGTGTCTCAGTTTAGGATGGACACTGAGTGCTGTGTCCTGCTCTGGTGTCTCAGTTTAGGATGGACACTGAGTGCTGTGTCCAGCTCTGGGATCTCAGTTTAGGATGGACACTGAGTGCTGTGTCCAGCTCTGGGATATCAGTTTAGGATGGACACTGTGTGCCTTGTCCAGCTCTGGTGTCTCAGTTTAGGATGGACACTGAGTGCTGTGTCCAGCTCTGGTGTCTCAGTTTAGGATGGACACTGAGTGCTGTGTCCAGCTCTGGGATCTCAGTTTAGGATGGACACTGAGTGCTGTGTCCAGCTCTGGTGTCTCAGTTTAGGATGGACACTGAGTGCTGTGTCCAGCTCTGGGATCTCAGTTTAGGATGGACACTGAGTGCTGTGTCCAGCTCTGGTGTCTCAGTTTAGGATGGACACTGAGTGCTGTGTCCAGCTCTGGGATCTCAGTCTAGGATGGACACTGAGTGCTGTGTCCAGCTCTGGTGTCTCAGTTTAGGATGGACACTGAGTGCTGTGTCCATCTCTGGGATCTCGATTTAGGATGGACACTGAGTGCTGTGTCCAGCTCTGGGATCTCAGTTTAGGATGGACACTGAGTGCTGTGTCCAGCTCTGGTGTCTCAGTTTAGGATGGACACTGAGTGCTGTGTCCAGCTCTGGTGTCTCGGTTTAGGATGGACACCGAGTGCTGTGTCCAGCTCTGGGATCTCAGTTTAGGATGGACACTGAGTGCTGTGTCCAGCTCTGGGATCTGAGTTTAGGATGGACACTGAGTGCTGTGTCCAGCTCTGGGGTCTCAGTTTAGGATGGACACTGAGTGCTGTGTCCAGCTCTGGCCCCTCAGTTTAGGATGGACACTGAGTGCTGTGTCCAGCTCTGGGATCTCAGTTTAGGATGGACACTGAGTGCTGTGTCCAGCTCTGGGGTCTCAGTTTAGGATGGACACTGAGTGCTGTGTCCAGCTCTGGGATCTCAGTTTAGGATGGACACTGAGTGCTGTGTCCAGCTCTGGTGTCTCAGTTTAGGATGGACACTGAGTGCTGTGTCCAGCTCTATCCCCTCAGTTTAGGATGGACACTGAGTGCTGTGTCCAGCTCTGGGATCTCAGTTTAGGATGGACACTGAGTGCTGTGTCCAGCTCTGGTGTCTCAGTTTCGGATGGACACTGAGTGCTGTGTCCAGCTCTGGCCCCTCAGTTTAGAATGGACACTGAGTGCTGTGTCCAGCTCTGGCCCCTCAGTTTAGGATGGACACTGAGTGCTGTGTCCAGCTCTGGGATCTCAGTTTAGGATGGACACTGAGTGCTGTGTCCAGCTCTGGGATCTCAGTTTAGGATGGACACTGAGTGCTGTGTCCAGCACAGGGATCTCAGTTTAGGATGGACACTGAGTGCTGTGTCCAGCTCTGGGATCTCAGTTTAGGATGGACACTGAGTGCTGTGTCCAGCTCTGGGATCTGAGTTTAGGATGGACACTGAGTGCTGTGTCCAGCTCTGGGGTCTCAGTTTAGGATGGACACTGAGTGCTGTGTCCAGCTCTGGCCCCTCAGTTTAGGATGGACACTGAGTGCTGTGTCCAGCTCTGGGATCTCAGTTTAGGATGGACACTGAGTGCTGTGTCCAGCTCTGGGGTCTCAGTTTAGGATGGACACTGAGTGCTGTGTCCAGCTCTGGGATCTCAGTTTAGGATGGACACTGAGTGCTGTGTCCAGCTCTGGTGTCTCAGTTTAGGATGGACACTGAGTGCTGTGTCCAGCTCTATCCCCTCAGTTTAGGATGGACACTGAGTGCTGTGTCCAGCTCTGGGATCTCAGTTTAGGATGGACACTGAGTGCTGTGTCCAGCTCTGGGATCTCAGTTTAGGATGGACACTGAGTGCTGTGTCCAGCTCTGGTGTCTCAGTTTAGGATGGACACTGAGTGCTGTGTCCACCTCTGGGATCTCGATTTAGGATGGACACTGAGTGCTGTGTCCAGCTCTGGGATCTCAGTTTAGGATGGACACTGAGTGCTGTGTCCAGCTCTGGTGTCTCAGTTTAGGATGGACACTGAGTGCTGTGTCCAGCTCTGGGATCTCAGTTTAGGATGGACACTGAGTGCTGTGTCCAGCTCTGGTGTCTCAGTTTAGGATGGACACTGAGTGCTGTGTCCAGCTCTATCCCCTCAGTTTAGGATGGACACTGAGTGCTGTGTCCAGCTCTGGGATCTCAGTTTAGGATGGACACTGAGTGCTGTGTCCAGCTCTGGGGTCTCAGTTTAGGATGGACACTGAGTGCTGTGTCCAGCTCTGGGATCTCAGTTTAGGATGGACACTGAGTGCTGTGTCCAGCTCTGGTGTCTCAGTTTAGGATGGACACTGAGTGCTGTGTCCAGCTCTGGTGTCTCAGTTTCGGATGGACACTGAGTGCTGTGTCCAGCTCTGGCCCCTCAGTTTAGAATGGACACTGAGTGCTGTGTCCAGCTCTGGCCCCTCAGTTTAGGATGGACACTGAGTGCTGTGTCCAGCTCTGGGATCTCAGTTTAGGATGGACACTGAGTGCTGTGTCCAGCTCTGGGGTCTCAGTTTAGGATGGACACTGAGTGCTGTGTTCACCTCTGGGATCTCAGTTTAGGATGGACACTGAGTGCTGTGTCCAGCTCTCGTGTCTCAGTTTAGGATGGACACTGAGTGCTCTGTCCAGCTCTGGGATCTCAGTTTAGGATGGACACTGAGTGCTGTGTCCTGCTCTGGTGTCTCAGTTTAGGATGGACACTGAGTGCTCTGTCCAGCTCTGGGATCTCAGTTTAGGATGGACACTGAGTGCTGTGTCCAGCTCTGGGATCTCAGTTTAGGATGGACACTGAGTGCTGTGTCCAGCTCTGGGATCTCAGTTTAGGATGGACACTGAGTGCTGTGTCCAGCTCTGGGATCTCAGTTTAGGATGGACACTGAGTGCTGTGTCCAGCTCGGGGATCTCAGTTTAGGATGGACACTGAGTGCTGTGTCCAGCTCTGGGATCTCAGTTTAGGATGGACACTGAGTGCTGTGTCCAGCTCTGGGATCTCAGTTTAGGATGGACACTGAGTGCTGTGTCCAGCTCTGGGATCTCAGTCTAGGATGGACACTGAGTGCTGTGTCCAGCTCTGGTGTCTCAGTTTAGGATGGACACTGAGTGCTGTGTCCAGCTCTGGGGTCTCAGTTTAGGATGGACACTGAGTGCTGTGTCCAGCTCTGGGATCTCAGTTTAGGATGGACACTGAGTGCTGTGTCCAGCTCTGGGATCTCAGTTTAGGATGGACACTGAGTGCTGTGTCCAGCTCTGGTGTCTCAGTTTAGGATGGACACTGAGTGCTGTGTCCAGCTCTGGGATCTCAGTCTAGGATGGACACTGAGTGCTGTGTCCAGCTCTGGTGTCTCAGTTTAGGATGGACACTGAGTGCTGTGTCCACCTCTGGGATCTCGATTTAGGATGGACACTGAGTGCTGTGTCCAGCTCTGGGATCTCAGTTTAGGATGGACACTGAGTGCTGTGTCCAGCTCTGGGATCTCAGTTTAGGATGGACACTGAGTGCTGTGTCCAGCTCTGGTGTCTCAGTTTAGGATGGACACTGAGTGCTGTGTCCAGCTCTATCCCCTCAGTTTAGGATGGACACTGAGTGCTGTGTCCAGCTCTGGGATCTCAGTTTAGGATGGACACTGAGTGCTGTGTCCAGCTCTGGGGTCTCAGTTTAGGATGGACACTGAGTGCTGTGTCCAGCTCTGGGATCTCAGTTTAGGATGGACACTGAGTGCTGTGTCCAGCTCTGGTGTCTCAGTTTAGGATGGACACTGAGTGCTGTGTCCAGCTCTGGTGTCTCAGTTTCGGATGGACACTGAGTGCTGTGTCCAGCTCTGGCCCCTCAGTTTAGGATGGACACTGAGTGCTGTGTCCAGCTCTGGGATCTCAGTTTAGGATGGACACTGAGTGCTGTGTCCAGCTCTGGGGTCTCAGTTTAGGATGGACACTGAGTGCTGTGTTCACCTCTGGGATCTCAGTTTAGGATGGACACTGAGTGCTGTGTCCAGCTCTCGTGTCTCAGTTTAGGATGGACACTGAGTGCTCTGTCCAGCTCTGGGATCTCAGTTTAGGATGGACACTGAGTGCTGTGTCCAGCTCTGGGATCTCAGTTTAGGATGGACACTGAGTGCTGTGTCCAGCTCTGGGATCTCAGTTTAGGATGGACACTGAGTGCTGTGTCCAGCTCTGGGATCTCAGTTTAGGATGGACACTGAGTGCTGTGTCCAGCTCGGGGATCTCAGTTTAGGATGGACACTGAGTGCTGTGTCCAGCTCTGGGATCTCAGTTTAGGATGGACACTGAGTGCTGTGTCCAGCTCTGGGATCTCAGTTTAGGATGGACACTGAGTGCTGTGTCCAGCTCTGGGATCTCAGTCTAGGATGGACACTGAGTGCTGTGTCCAGCTCTGGTGTCTCAGTTTAGGATGGACACTGAGTGCTGTGTCCAGCTCTGGGGTCTCAGTTTAGGATGGACACTGAGTGCTGTGTCCAGCTCTGGGATCTCAGTTTAGGATGGACACTGAGTGCTGTGTCCAGCTCTGGGATCTCAGTTTAGGATGGACACTGAGTGCTGTGTCCAGCTCTGGTGTCTCAGTTTAGGATGGACACTGAGTGCTGTGTCCAGCTCTGGGATCTCAGTCTAGGATGGACACTGAGTGCTGTGTCCAGCTCTGGTGTCTCAGTTTAGGATGGACACTGAGTGCTGTGTCCACCTCTGGGATCTCGATTTAGGATGGACACTGAGTGCTGTGTCCAGCTCTGGGATCTCAGTTTAGGATGGACACTGAGTGCTGTGTCCAGCTCTGGTGTCTCAGTTTAGGATGGACACTGAGTGCTGTGTCCAGTTCTGGTGTCTCAGTTTAGGATGGACACTGAGTGCTGTGTCCAGCTCTGGGATCTCAGTTTAGGATGGACACTGAGTGCTGTGTCCATTTCTGGTGTCTCAGTTTAGGATGGACACTGAGTGCTGTGTCCATTTCTGGTGTCTCAGTTTAGGATGGACACTGAGTGCTGTGTCCATTTCTGGTGTCTCAGTTTAGGATGGACACTGAGTGCTGTGTCCAGCTCTGGTGTCTCAGTTTAGGATGGACACTGAGTGCTGTGTCCAGCTCTGGGATCTCAGTTTAGGATGGACACTGAGTGCTGTGTCCAGTTCAGGGTGTCTCAGTTTAGGATGGACACTGAGTGCTGTGTCCAGCTCTGGTGTCTCAGTTTAGGATGGACACTGAGTGCTGTGTCCAGCTCTGGGATCTCAGTTTAGGATGGACACTGAGACGCTTAAGCACGTCCAGAGGAGGCCACGAGACTTGTGAGGGGCTTGGAGCACAAACCCTGTGAGGAACGGCTGAGAGAGCTGGGTATTTTTATCCTGGAGAAAAGGAGACTCAGAGGTGACCTGATCACTCCCCACAACTCCCTGAGAGGTGGCCGTGCTCAGCTGGGATTGGTCTCTTTTTCCAGCCAGCACTGACAGAATGAAAGGACACCGCCTCGAGGTGCACCACAAGAAATACAGGTTGGATATTCGGAAGAAATTTTTTACGGAAAGAATGATTAAATACTGGAATGCTCTGCCCGGGGCGGTGGTGGAATCACCGTCCCTGGTTGTTTTTAAACAAAGACCGGATGTGGCACTCGGTGCTGGATTTAGTTTAAGTGTCTGGGCTGGGTTGGGCTCGAGGATGTTGAAGGTCTTTTCCACCCTGCTGATTCTTTGATTCTGTGAATTCTGTGAATTCTGTGAATTCTGTGATTCTGTCAGGCCCAGCGTAGGGTGGGGGGAGATCCCATCCTGCCCCTGGGCCATGGGTGCTGGCAGGCGGGGGGTCAGGGGCACGGCCCTGCCACAGCCCAGCCCTGATCCCACCACGGCCCCGGACACGCGGCCAGCCCTGCCCAACTGCAGTGGTGGGAGCTTCTGGCTCCATTTTGGGTCCAGTTTGTGTCCATTTTGTGTCCATCCTTGTTCCATTTTAGATCCATTTTGGGTCCAATTTGTGTCCATTTTGGGTCCATCCTTGTTCCATTTTAGATCCATTTTGTGTCCATTTTGGGTCCATCCTTGTTCCATTTTAGATCCATTTTGTGTCCATTTTGGGTCCATCCTTGTTCCATTTTAGATCCAGTTTGGGCCCATTTTAGGTTTGTTTGGGTTTAGCCTGGGTCCGTCCCGAGTCCATTTGCTGTCCGTTCTGGGTTCATCTTGGCTCCATGCTGGGTCCATTTTCGGTCCTGCCATGGCCCCTCTCCAGCTGCCCACGATCTCAGCTGGTCACCAGACGCGGGGAAAGAGGAACTCTTGAACCCAGCCTCAGTTTATTTGGCGTCACCATCCGCTAATGCAAGCCGGGCTCGTGATGGTTCGTTAACCGATCTCAGAGTGCAGAAACAACAGAGACGGGATTTCGGTATTCATCAAAACAAATTCGCCTTTATTGAGTGCCCACAGCAAATGCGACAGAAGGATTAGAAAGGAAATAAAGGATAGAGTGAGAGAAAGGGGCGGGGGGCAGTAAGAGACACCAACAGAGAGATGAAATCCTCGTGGTCCGGCCAATAGATCCGTCTTCTTCCCTCGTGGGGGAGATCTCAAAGTCTCTGGTTAACTCAGGGGTCTTGACAGTTTTTTTGAGATCCGTCGGGGGGTAGAACAAGCCGGCGTTTTGAGGGAACAGGTACAGGACAGGAACAAGTCCCGACAGGTCAGTTCTGAGCAGGACGAGCCCGTCCCAGCAGCGAGCAGGACCCGTTGTGTCAGGACTGGTTCCCGGGGGAAACTGCAGCACCGCGTGTCCAGGGGGGTACAGGTGACACTGGGCCATGACCGACCCCGTGTCCCAGCAAACCTTTTCTGGGGTCCCGTGGCCCCGCGTGTGGCTCCCCAGCCATGCGGATGTCCCCCTGGGCCAACAAAGTGACGGCTCCTTGTGCTTTTCCGTACTGCAAAGTGGCGGCTCACCGCGCTTTTCCGTGCCGCAAAATGGCGGCTCCCTTCAAAGAACCTTCCGTACAACAAAATGGCGCCTCCCGGTGCTTTTCCATGCCACAAAATGGCGCCTCCGTGTGTACCATAAAATGGCGGCTCCCTGCGCTTTTCCATTCCACAAAATGGCGGCTCCCTTCAAAGACTTTCCGCACGACAAAATGGCGGCTCCCAGCGCTTTTCCATGCCATAAAATGGCGGCTCCCTTCAACTACTTTCCATAGCACAAAATGGCGGCTCCCTTCAAAGACTTTCCATAGCAGAAAATGGCGGCCCCTTGCACTTTTCCATGCCACAAAATGGCGGCTCCCTGCGCTTTTCCGTGCCACAAAATGGCGGCTCCCTTCAAAGAACCTTCCGCGCGACAACATGGCGGCTCCCGGCGCTTTCCTGCTGTTGGCGGTTTGATTTCTTTTTTGCTCACAGATATTTTTTTTCCCCAAAAGTTGCTGGCAAACCAACTTGGGGCTACTCGTGGGTAAAGAGAGCACGGCGGCCCCAGGAGAGGAGTTGGAGCACCTGGCTGCGCCTCTTCTTTTGCCTCGGGGAGTTTTCTCTCGGAGCAACTCCTCCCTGTGTAAATCGGTTGAAAGGCGTGTTGAATGCCAGAGGGAGAGGGAGAAAGAACAAGAGGGGAAGAGCTGAGAGCGAAGGGAGCGAGGTCTTGGTTGCGATGCGTCCCGACTCCTTTTGTGTCGAATATTCCAATTTGCGGCGAGCAACCAGTACGGGACACGGAATCCCGCAGGATCTGCGCGCAGCCTGTAAGAACTCCCACGTTACCGCCCGTGTCGTGTTTGAAACTCTGGAAACCGCTCTCTAGACTTTTCTGTTTGGCTCCATTGACCTTTGGATCCCTCAGCCAGCAGAAAGGCGTCGTTCCATCCCAAGGGATTCTCCTTCGGCTGGCCGGGCTGGTGTTTGGAGGTTTTACAGGAACCAAAACTCAAAGGAAGCTTTCGTTTTCCCTTTCGGTTGCAGGTTTTATATTTTCAGAACCTTTCGCTGAGCAATCACATGTATAAGCTTTCCCTCGTTCATCTTTCCCCGACGGCGCAGTTCCGCGATCTCCTCTTTCACCAGGGCCACGCTCCTCAGTGTCCGGCCTCGGCTCTGGTACCGCTGTTACGAGTGTCTCAAAACAAAAAAAAAACCCCAAAAAAACACAAGAGGATCTCAAAACCCGCTCGTTTATAGAAGGAGCGCCTGGGACGGCGCAGCCGCCGCCTTCCCGGGCAGGGAACGGGGGATGTGGAAAGACAGGGGGGCGAAGGAGGACACGGGACGGCGGGAGGCCGGGAGCGCTCCCGCGTCACCTCTGGACGGGTTCCGACCTTTTCCTGCCTTCAGGGAAAGGGGGACAGGGGTGACGGAGAGGCGGCAGCAGCTCCGAGCCATCCTGGCGGTCTCCACTCCGTGCCACGCTCTAGGAGCAAAGGCTAAGGAAAGATCTGGGCGGCTTCACGGGAGCTGAGAAACGTGGGGGTTCACAGGAGGGAGGATTTAGGGCGCCGACGCTCCGCGTGGAAATCATCCGTAAGTGGCTTCACCGTCCATAAGTCGCGACAAACGCGTCGGGAGAGTCGGCGGAAATCCCCAGCGTGGCGGTTTTTGCTGGAACTCCCTCCCAGGAAGAACGGGAAGACTTGTGCTGGTGGATGTTAGTTTCGTCTCGCCGTCCCCTCGCTGGGTGCCTCCCCTCCCCGTAAGCGTTTTTCCCCCATGGGAGGTGGGGGTCTCGCCTGGTCCTGCACAGTGATCACCGTGCCCGGCGAGGTGCAGCCGCCGGCAGGGAGACAGAGGAAACAAATCTCCGGTTTGTTGAGCACGACGAGTCGGTTTTATTCCCTCCCCGCCCCGAGCCGGCGAGGGAGGAGAAGGCGGAAAGAGAGAGAACCGCGGCGGCGGCACGGTGGTGGGGTTTGATCGGGAGTTGCAGGGGAGGAGTCGAGGGAGGAGATAAGGAAGGTAAGATCAGATTTCAGCTGCTTCGAAAACGGGAGGATTCCACGGGAATCGATGGGATTTTGGGGCGGAACTATGGGATTTGTGTGGCAGTTAACGGGATTTGGGCTGGAACTCAGGGATTCGATGCAGGAGTCGGGGAATCGATGCAGGAGTCGGGGATTCGATGCAGGACTCGGGGATTCGATGCAGGAGTCGGGGATTCGATGCAGGACTCGGGGATTCGATGCAGGACTCAGGGATTCGATGCAGGAGTCAGGGATTCGATGCAGGACTCGGGGATTCGATGCAGGACTCGGGGATTCGATGCAGGACTCAGATTCGATGCAGGAGTCAGGGATTCGATGCAGGACTCGGGGATTCGATGCAGAACTCAGGGATTCGATGCAGAGCTCGGGGATTCGATGCAGCACTCGGGGATTTGGGGTAGAATTGAGGGATTGGTGTTGGAATGAATGGGATTTGGGCCGGAATTGAGGGATTAAGGGATTTCGATCAGAATTATGGGACTTGTGTTGCAATCGATGGGATTTTTTGCCGGAATCAATGGGATTCGGGCCGGAACTCGGGGATCTCGGCCCAGAACTGCCTCGTTCCCCGGGGGCTTATAAAAATATTTTAATTTTTTTTTCCCCCTACCCCCACAGCCCCTCCCCCTCCTCCGCCATGCCCCGGCCCTGCTCCCCCCCCTCCCCCCCCCTTCCTCCCCCCCTTCCTCCTCCTCGTCCTCCTCCTCCTCGCTGCTGCACCTGGAGTTCCCGCAGGTGCCGCCGGCGCTGCTCTCCAACCTGAACCGGCAGCGCCTGGAGGGGAAGCTCTGCGACGTCTCCATCCGAGTGCAGGGCCGGGAATTCCGCGCCCACCGCGCCGTCCTGGCCGCCTCCTCTCCTTTCTTCCACGACCAGCTGCTCCTGAAGAACCTGGACTCCATCGAGCTGCCCAGCGTGATGGACCCCGCGGCCTTCGCGCTGGTGCTGGGCTGCGCCTACACCGGGCGCCTCTCCATGGCCCCGGGGGACGTGGTGAATTTCCTGACGGTGGGCAGCGTGCTGCAGATGTGGCACATCGTGGACAAGTGCGCCGAGCTGCTGCGGGAGTTCCGGGCGGCTCCTTCGTCGTCATCGTCATCCTCGTCTTCATCGTCGTCCTCCTCGCGGCCGCGCTCCAGCGACGGCCAATCCCCCAGCAGCACCAACTGCCTCGCGCCGGCCCCAAAATTCCCCAAACTGGGCAGCGAGGAGGAGGAAAAATTCCCAAAACTGGGCAGCGAGGAAGAGGAGGAAAAGTTCCCAAAGATGGGGAGCGAGGAGGAGGAGGAGGAGGAGGAGGATGAAGGGGTTTTGCCCCGAAACTTCGGGGTTTTGGTCAAGCGGGAGTGGCTGCAGGAGGACCTGGTGCTCACCTGCGAGGAGGATGAGGAGGAGCCCCGGGAGGATGAGAGGATTCCCGGCGGGAATGAGGGGGGGAACCCGGGGGGCTCCGGGAGGGGCCGGGAAAATCCGGGAATGGGAAACCCGGGAATGGGAAACCCGGGAATGGGAAATTCGGGAATGGGAAAATCGGGAATGGGGGCTGGGAAGGGCTGGGAAAATCTGGGAATGGGACTTGGGAAGGGTCAGGAAAATCCGGGAATGGAGCCCGGGAGCAGCCGGGGCACCTGGGGCAGCGAGGGGATCCACGGGACCTCGCACGGAAACGAGGGAATTTTGGGCGGAACTGCTGGGATTTCGCGTGGGGGCGAAGGAGTTGGAGGAGTCTCGCACGGAACCGAGGGGATCCTGCACAGAACCGGCAGGATTTCGCACGAAAACGAGGGAATTTTGGCCGGAACGGGCGGAATTTCACGTGAAAATGCGGGAATTTTCCCCAGAACTGGCGGAATTTCGCGCGAAAACGAGGGAATTTTGGCCGGAACCGGTGGAACTTTGCACGGAAACGAGAAAATTTTGTACAGAACCAGCAAAATTTCGCGTGAGGCCGAGGGAATTTTGACCGGAACCGGTGGAATTTCATACGAAAACGTGGGAATTGTGACCGGAGCCGGCAGAATTTCACACGAAAATGCAGGAATTTTACCCAGAACCGGCAGAACTTCACACAAAAACGTGGGAATTTTGCACGGAACCGGCAGAATTTCAGAAGAAAACGCGGGAATTTTACCCGGAACCGGCCGAATTTCGCATGAAAACGCGGGAATTTTCCCCAGAAGTGGCGGGATTTTGCCCGGAAGCGAGGGGATTTTGCAGGAAAACGAGGGGATTTCGCCCGGAACTGGCAGAGTTCCGGACGAAAACGAGGGAACTTTGCGCGGGAGCGGCGGAGTTTCACACGAAAACGAAGGAATTTCGAGCGGAACCGGGGGAATCCCGCCCGGGACCCCCAGGAGACCCCCCCGGGCCCCGCGAGGGGGCGGGGCCGAGCCCTCACCTGCGGACCAGGTGAGCTGGTGCGGCTCCGCCGAGGGCCCGCGGCTGTTCGTGTGCCACTGCGGGAAGGCGTTCTCGCACCGCAGCATGCGCCAGCGCCACGTCAACATGCACCTGGACCTGCGGCCCTTCACCTGCCCCGAGTGCCGCAAGCGCTTCAAGATGAAACATCACCTGAGCGAGCACATGAAAACGCACACGGGGCTGCGGCCCTACACCTGCCCGGCCTGCGAGCGCCGCTTCATGTGGAGGGACAGCTTTGTCAGGCACCGGGGCACCTGTGCGGGGACGGGGACACGGGGGAGGGGACAGGGGACAGGGACACAGTGACACCTGGGCACAGGTGAGGTCACACCTGGGTGCGTGCAGGGACAGCTTTGTCAGGCACCGGGGCACCTGTGCGGGGACGGGGACACGGGGGAGGGGACAGGGGACAGGGACACAGTGACACCTGGGCACAGGTGAGGTCACACCTGGGCAGGTGCAGGGACAGCTTTGTCAGGCACCGGGGCACCTGTGCGGGGACAGGGACACGGGGGAGGGGGCAGGGGACAGGGACACAGTGACACCTGGGCACAGGTGAGGTCACACCTGTGACACCTGGGCACAGGTGAGGTCACACCTGGGCAGGTGCAGGGACAGCTTTGTCGGGCACCGGGGAACGGGACAGGGGGGAAGGGACAGGGACAGAATGACACTGGGCACACCTGTCACACCTGGGTGCGTGATGTCACACCTGGGCACAGGCGGTGTCACACCTGGGCAGGTGAAATCACACCTGGTGGGGTTGGTGACGTCGCACCTGGGGTGGGTGGGGAGGTGGGGGGGAGGGCACAGCTCGCTACGAGGGTGACGTCACACCCAGGTGACCCTGGAGGTCACACACCTGGATGACATCACACCTGGCGGGGGTGACGTCACACCTGGGCAGGATGGGAGGGGTGGGGACAGGTGATGTTACACCTGGGTAGGTGGATGACGTCATGCCTAAGTGACATCACACCTGGATAACCGCATCCCACCCAGACCTGGATCCCTCCCACCTGGATCCCCCCAAAGTCACCTGGATCTCCCCCCAAAACACCTGGATCCCCCTGAAAAGCACCTGGATGCCCCCAAAACCCACCTGGGCCCACTCAGGAACACCTGGATCCTCCCCAGAACCCACCAGGACCCCCCTCAGCGACACCTGGATCACCCCTGGGACACCTGAAACCCCCCCAAGGACACCTGGATCCCCAAAATCCACCTGGAGTCTCCTCATGGACACTTGGATCCCTCCAAAGACACTCGGATACCCAAAAAAACACCTGGAGCCCCCAGAAACCACCTGAACCCACCCAAAACCCACCTGGAACTCCCCAAACCCCACCCGGGACCCCCAAAACCACCTGGATCCCCCCAAAACTCACCTGGAACTCCCCAAACCCCATCTGGCCCCTCCCCTCTATGACATCACAGGTGTGTCTGTGACCCCCCCGCCCCTCCCCCCTCCGGGTTTGTATTTTTGGGTCAATTTGTGGCGATTTTTGGTTGAGAAAAATGGATAAAAATCCACCCGGGGGCGTGGCCAAGGCTCCTCTTGGGGCGGGGCCTTGGGAGGGGGCGTGGCCAGAACGCGGAACTGGAATCGAAAGGTGCGGCTCAACAGGGTGGGCGTGTCCGGGAGGAAGGGGCGGGGCTGGAATCACAGGGCGGGGCTTTAGGGGAGGCGTGGTCAAACCCTGAGGGTTCATCCTGACCCCTCCCCCCAATTTTCCTGCCCCTCCCCACTCACCGCCCCTCCCCCACCCATGGGACACCCCCCACTCAGCAGGCCCCGCCCCCCTCGGGCCCCGCGAGCCCACCTGGGAAACCCCAAATCCTTTGGAATTCTCACCTGGGACCCCCCAAAATCCCCCCAGGAGAGCCCAACCCCCCCCGGGACCTTCCCAAAACACTGGGGACACTGGGAGGGGACACTGGGGACACTGGGAGGGGACACTGGGGACACAGGGATGGGTCACTGGGATGGGACTGGGGACACTGGGATGGGACTGGTCACACTGGGGACACTGGGAGGGGACTGGTCACACTGGGGACACTGGGAGGGGACACTGGGGACACAGGGAGGGGACACTGGGATGGGACTGGGGACACTGGGATGGGACTGGTCACACTGGGGACACTGGGAGGGGACTGGGATGGGACTGGGGAGACTGGGGGCACTGGGATGGGACACTGGGATGGGACATTGGGGACACTGGGATGGGACTGGGGACACTGGGGGCACTGGGAGGGGACACTGGGATGGGAGCGGTGGCACTGGGGACACTGGGAGGTGACACTGGGGTGGAGCGGTGACACTGGGGACACAGGGAGGTGACACTGGGGGCACAGGGAGGTGACACTGGGATGGGAGCGGTGGCACTGGGGACACTGGGAGGTGACACTGGGGTGGAGCGGTGACACTGGGGACACAGGGAGGTGACACTGGGGGCACAGGGAGGTGACACTGGGATGGAGCGGTGGCACTGGGGACACAGGGAGGTGACACTGGGGACACAGGGAGGTGACACTGGGGTGGCACCGGTGGCACTGGGGACACAGGGAGGTGACACTGGGGTGGAGCGGTGGCACTGGGGACACTGGGAGGTGACACTGGGGGCACAGGGAGGTGACACTGGGGTGGAGCGGTGACACTGGGGACACTGGGAGGTGACATTGGGATGGGAGCGGTGGCACTGGGGACACTGAGAGCACAGGGAGGTGGCACTGGGGACACTGGGAGGTGACACTGGGATGGGACTGGGGACACTTGGGGGCACAGGGAGGTGACACTGGGGTGGCACCGGTGGCACTGGGGGCACTGGGAGGTGACACTGGGGACACTGGGGGGTGACACTGGGGTGGCACCGGTGGCACTGGGGGCACTGGGAGGTGACACTGGAGGCACTGGGAGGTGACACTGGGGTGGCACCGGTGGCACTGGGGGCACTGGGAGGTGACACTGGGGACACTGGGAGGTGACACTGGGGTGGCACCGGTGGCACCGCCCTGTCCCTGGTGACGGTCACGTGCCCCCGGCCCTGCCCGCGGTGGGCGTGTCCTGCCGGGCGGCGCGGCGGCGGGAGCGGAGGGGGCGTGGCTGCGCGTGACGTCACACGGCGGCGCTCTTGGCGGCGGCGGCGGCGCCATTTCCGGCTCTGTCACCGGGTGCCGCTCCGGGCCCGTTTCCCCGGGGCTGTCACCGGGTGCCGCTCCGGGCCCGTCCCCCCGGGGCCGTCACCGGGTGCCGCTCCGGGCCCGTCCCCCCGGCTCTGTCACCGGGTGCCGCTCCGGGCCCGTCCCCCCGGGGCCGCTCCGGGCCCGTCCCCCCGGGGCCGCTCCGGGCATGTTCGGCTTCCGGGAGAGTCCCGGCGGCTTCCTCGGCCCGTTCTCACGGGATGACCGCACGTTGGTACAATTCTGGCGCATGATGACGGTAGGGGACGGGGGAAGGGGACACGGGGTATGGCAGAGGGCATGAGAGGGGTGGCAGGGGGTCCTGGGAAGGGGTTGGAGAGTCCTGGGGGGGGGTTGGGCAATCCCAGGTGGGGTTTGGAGGGTCCTGGGAGGCTTGGAGTGTTCAGAGGGGGCTTGGGGGGTCCTGGGGGCGAAATGAGGGTCTTGGCGGGTCTTTGGGGCTCCCCAGGTGGAGTCTGGAGGGTCTTGGAGGGGGTTGGGGGCTCCTGGGGAGGGTTTTGGGGAGTCCTGGGGGGGGGATGTGGGGGTCCTGGGGGAGTTTTGGGGGGGGTCCCAGGTGGGGTTTGGAGGGTCCTGGAGAGGTTTGGGGGTCCCAGCTGGAGTTTGGAGGGTCCTGGGGGGATTGGGGGCAAAGGGGGAGAGCAGGCGGTTGCAGGAGGTGGCGGAGGGGATGAGGGGCTGACCAAGGGACAGAGGGGACAGCTGAGCCCTTCAGGGAGGGGACAAAGGGGACCCCGAGCGGGCACAGGGGCCACCCCAGGAGGCCACAACTGCCAAGAGGTCAATGCCACCTCCCCTGTTCCCTCCCTAGCTCTGTCCTCCCGAGGTGCTGGATGCGCTGGTGTCCGTGGTGGCCGTCCTGGGCGAGCTGGCGGCCACCATGGCCGGGCCGGACGGGGACATGCTGCTGGCCTTGTACCCAGGGTCCCTGCACGAAGAGCTGAGGACGTTCAGCCGGCGCCTCCGTGACACCCTGGACCATGGCAACGTTACCTCCCTGGGCCAGCGCGGTGTCACCTCCCTGAGCCAGGCCCTGGCTACCACGGGGGACACCTGGGCTGATGTGAGAGCCGCGGTCAGCGCCTGGCAGGAGCGGGTGGACGTGCTCTACAAGAGCTGGGTCTGCTTGGCTGACAAGGCCGAGGAGATCTACGTCACCTTCCATGTGGAGATCCCCAAAACCGACCCGGTCTGGGACCTACGGGACAGGCCCGCCAACTGCAGGACAGCTAGGGACAACCTGATGGCTTCATTGTGGCTCCTGTGGATGACCTGGATCTCGGCAGTGGCGACTGGGACCAGGGAAGGGCCCAGGAGGGGATGGCGGGTCAAGGACGCCCTGGGGCTGCTGGTGCGCTTTGTGGGTGTGTGTGTGACAGCCAGCGAGCTCCCCAGGAAGCTGCAAGAGTGTCTCAAGAGCATTGAGGACGCCCTGAAGCGGACACAGGAAGTGTCCTGCAATGTCCCCAGGATCTTGGTGGATGAGGTGAACAAGTTCGAGTGGCTGTGGGAGGGCAGCGCCCGCCTGGCCAGGGATCACCTCCTTGGGACACTTGGGGACATCCACGATCTCCTTTTGAGTCCCTTTGGCAGCTCCATTAGCCCTGGCAGCTCTGGTGGCCCTGGTGACTCTAGTGGGCCAGTTAGCCCTGCTGGCTCTGATGGCCCTTGTGGCCCCAGTAGCCCTAGTGGCACCGTTAGCTCTGATGGCCCCAATAGCCCTGGTGGCCCCAGTAGCCCTGGTGACCCCGGTGGCCGCTCGGTGGCCAAGCGGCGACAAGAAGCCATCGAGGACACCCCGATGCCGTGCAAAAAACAGCGCACAGCGCCATCGTGTGGTGAAACAAGTAACAGCAGCTCAATGGCAGGAACACCTGAACAACCTGAGGGTACCTGGGGAAAACCCGAGCCAGGTGCAGTTTGTGAAACCGCCAGCCGTCTCCCAAAACACCCCGATGTATTACCCCCAGGGACACGGTGTGAACTGGCAACGTCCAAATTGGTACGTTTTATAAAAGACACTTGCCGTGAATGCATTCACATAGGAGTAACTGGTATTTCAAAACATAGACAAGACTTTCTAATTATAGGCAAGGACAGTAATAAAACCCTTGGACTTTCAGTTATTCCAGCTGTTGTTTCAGCAAATTGTGACGAAGAGCTGAAGGTTTTAGCTCTTTTTCATGAGGCTCCACTAGTAATTGAACCAAAAACACCAATAGCTATTGCTATTGCACTGCCAATGAATAGAAATGAGCGAGCTGGATACCGAGAAATACCTTGTGAGGGCTTTAACCCGGTGCCTAATGACCGCTGGGTGAAACAAATCACCAAGGAACAGCCGGAGCTGGAGTGCAGTCTGACACACATGGAGTCTGGTGAAACAGTCCAGATCACAGGCATGCTGGACACAGGGGCGGATGTCACCGCGATTTCTCATGGACATTGGCCGAGCGATTGGAATCTGGGGCCGCCCGAGTGTCTCCTCACGGGGTTTGGAGGAGCTACGGAGTGTAAGCAAAGTAAATCCGAGATTACTGTCACGGGTCCCGAAGGAAAGACAGCAGACATCCGGCCCTACGTGGTGTGGGATAACTCAACAGTGTGGGGGAGAGACGTGATGTTCCAGTGGAGAGCAAAGATGGAATTGGATTCGTAATGGAAACCACAGCGACGCCTGCCACTCATCATTAAGTTCCCGTTATTCCGTTATCGTGGAAAACCAATCAGCCTGTTTGGATAGATCTGTGGCCTCTTGAAAGCCCTCAAAAAATTAGTGAGGGAACAGCTACAAAATGGCCACATCAAACCCACACACAGCTCCTGGGATTCCCCGGTGTTTGTCATTCAGAAGAAGACTTCTCTGATTCCTGGAGATTGCTTCATGACTTGAGGATGATCAACCAAGTGATAGAAGACGTGAGGCATTTACAACCTGGATTTCCTTCTCTCTCAGTGATTCCAAGAGACTGGCCTCTTGTTGTCATTGACTTAAAAGTTTGTTTTTTCGCTGCATCCAGAGGATGCTCCTCGATTTGCCTTTTCGGTTCCAGCCATCAACAGAGGAGAACCATTGCAAAGGTACCACTGGATGGTTTTACCACAAAGAGATGCAAACGACCTGCAGCCGGCTCCGACCCCGCCGAACCCGAGAACAGCCCCACGCCCGTTCCCAGTGAACCCGTGAGGGGCCCCTTCAATCCTCCCGTAACTTACCTGGGCTCGTAGCGACCCCCCCGGAGCTGACAGCGGGCTGCCCACTCCGAACAGCAGCCCTCCTGAACGAAACGGGTTTGAACACCGCGGGAATTTCAACAACTTCCTGCAGCGCTACTGCGCATGTGCGGCACAGCCGCCCGCACAGAAAAATGGCGGCTCCCTGCAAAGACCTTCCGTACAACAAAATGGCCGCTCCCTGTGATTTTCCGCGCAACAAGATGGCGGCGCCCCACACGGAGCATGCGCACTGCCGCCGGCGCCATTTTGTAACCACCGAGACTCAGCCTCCATCTACAGCGCCATCTCTGGCCGCCGTGCCCGCTGCAGGGTCGGGCGGCCCCGGAACACCGGCGGCGGAGGTGCCGCGGCTGCGGCCGGCCCCGGAGGTGCGCGGCCCCGGGGTGCCGCCGGCGGGGGTCCCTGTGACCCCCCAGAGCAGGAGTCACCAGCCATGGGGGCGGGTGGCCCCGGAGCGCGGCCAAAGAGGCTTTCAGCACCCCCACCATCGGCGTGAGCCTGCCGCGGGGAGCAGCCGTGTCGAGGTGCCGGCTTCTTTTCAGCCTCTGCCAGCGCCAGGATTGGAGCACGGGAGACGCAGTTTTGGTGTTCGGGCTCAGGATTTTATTCATTCTTATCTGCATTACAGCCTCACAAGCCGTGAGTTCTGTACACTAACTAGCTAAGCACAAAATGGAGAGTCTCTCTCTATCTCTACCTGTGCTTTTCAAGGACAAATCATCCAATGAGAAAATGACACTCAAATTATTTCTATTTTTGACTCAATGACCCCATGGTCCACAATGTGGGCTTTATTACCCAATCAAAGAAACCACCCAAACACATGAATTGAAGGTGAAGAAGTGTTGTGTTTGTGCAGGTCCAGGGCCCGGGTGGATTCCAGCGGAGAACGTGGAGCCAAATCAAGCACAGGAACACGCTGACAGCTCCAAGAGCAGAGAAGCAGCACGCAGACGTGAGCTGCACGGAGACTGTAGCTGATGGCAGACATCTTCTGTCCCACGTGCAAGAACTGTCAACCCTGGGGTTTGTGTTCGTGTAAAAGGTGTGGGAATCGTTGGTATCGTAGAGCTCTGTTGGCACAAGCGTGGTGAACATCGTGGTGTGATCTAGAATCCCAAACAAAGCACAAGGCCGTTGGATTTTTCGTTGCAGTGGGTCACGGTGAAGAAAGCAGCCCCCATCTTCCCATTCTTCGGGAGGAATGGAGGAGGGAATTTTTGAGAGAATCAAAAGAGATTCAAATTTGGAGAGTTGAATGCAAACAAAATAATTCAGTGCCTTATATCTGGCCGGTCCCGGGTGAAATTTGTGGATGAACCAAAAAAGGGAACGTGCTGAAAGATGTGCCTGGAAATTAAAAATGAAAAAGGAAGTGCCTTAAATCAAAAAGCATTAAGTTAAATCAGGGATCGTGTTTATATCTTATTTTGTTTGCCTTCATCAACGCAACCTTACCTGTCGATCAACCAAAGACCAACACTTGGGGATCAGTGGTGTTGTTGAATCCCTTTGTTAGAGAATAGTTTAAGGGAAATCTGGGGTTCAATCAAATGTTACGTTTTTTTGCGTGCTTGCTTTTAGTAATTTACTTGCTTTTAGTAATTTACTTGCTTTTAGTGATGCAAATTTGCCACTCAGTCAACCTAAAACAAACGTCTGGGTGACTTTAGCCAGTGCATCAGGTTCAGATACCGTATGTCTGTCCAATACAACCCAGAAAAGCCATTTCCCACCTGTCTGGTTGGTGTGCCAGTGGATGCTCGGCCAGCTCCAGAGAAAACTGACAGAGCCATTCAAGGTACAATTGCAGGATCATCCACATGGGATTTCTGGTCCCCGGTAGATGCATGGAACTGGTGGGTTCCTCACCTTCCCGCGGCATCTCGTGAACCTGAAGTACCGAAGACTTTTGGTTCTGTAAACATGATGTTTTCATGCCAAATTAAACTGTACAGGGAAAGATCAATTTTTGGTCAAGGATGTTTGTCCTTACCACTTTCTATAGAAAAATGAGATTAATTGGTGTAATCATACTTCTTTAGTTCAGTCACACGTCAGTCCACACGGACATGAGGTACAAATGCAAGTTTAGTTTTAAATAAATAGAGGGTTCTTAAGTGCCTTAGCAAATAAGAGACGAAATCAGTTAGCAAGAAAAAGACCTAAGGTCTAGTTTAAAGTTCAAATGACATTGCCTTCTGCAAGGTTGGTTTAATTCTAATCCTAACAAAAATAATGTAGCCCTGCTGAAACATGCCCAGACAGAACAGACAGGGCGACATGTGCAGAATTTGTGTAAGAAATTGCAAATATTGTCGCACATCAATCTTAGCTTAGGCCAGGCCCAACAAGGCAATACTGGACTCGTGTTTCTACCTGATTGGTAGAAACCAGTAGAATAAAATGTGCTGCTTTAAAGCTCAGGGAAGACCAATCACAAATGCCACTGTTGTTGTTTCTGCGGCTGCTACTGATAAGACAGTAGATATCTATATGTATATATAAATATATGCACACTGATAAGACTCAGGGGACACAGACTACAGGTGCTGCCGCTGCTGCTGCTTCTGCTTGGGACTCAGAAACTTGTGGGAATGCATTTCCACACCCAAGCAAATGATTCTATTTAAGTAAAAAAGTTTCAGTTTACCTTTGAACTTAGAAGGAAGCCAAGCTGGAAAGTTGTGTGCCCTTCTCATGGACATCAGCCCAGTGCCAGCACAGGGGCACTGGTTGGGCTTTGGAGATGTTTCTCAGGGCCTGTGGCTGCTGCTATTGGCAGCAAGGCAAATTGTCCCTCCTTAATCATCCTATACTTGAGAATGAGCTCAGAGGTGCTCAGGCGCTTTTTAATGTGTCCTGGCCAGGGGTCAGAGGCTTCTCTGACACCTGTGCTCGCCTTTTGTTTCTGTGTTGTTTGTCATTTTATCGTTTGTAAAATGTTTTATCTTTTGTTAAAACCTTTCTTTGTTAAAACCTTTACGTTACCAAACGCACTTGAAGAGCCGCCTGGCAAATGTTATGAAGCCACTCTGGGAGGTTGCAGGCCGACCCTCAGGCTTGATGCATCTTCATGGGGCTCATTACACGCTGGCCTCATGTGAGAATGTATCAGAAACTTTATGTTCTTGATGTTCTTCGTGAAACTTTCTGTTAGAAGGCTTCCTGCACACTGCTGTGATAAGATGCCACCGCTCCTGCTGGGGACACGGGGACTTCACTGGCTCAGTCTGTGACGACCTCGGCCTCCATGAGGCTGATTAATCGTGCAATAAATGACTTTGCTTTTCCAACTGCCCATCGCCGTTGTCTTCAGTGAGGACACCCCGAAAACTCGACACACGATGGCCCCGGTGGCCGAGCGGTGCCAAAGAGCCATCGAGGACATCCCGAGGCTGCTGCGGGCACAGCGACGTCCCGTCATCGGGGTGGTGACGCCACTGGGGACATCGCTGGTGTCACGGATCCTCTCCCCCCTCCCTGCACGGTATTTGAGACAAATTTGGGGAATTTTCCGGGAATTTCGATTGAAACTGTCCCAAATGCTGATGGGAATTCCTGGGCAGACGTCACTGGGGACACTTGGGGACACTCAGGGGACTCACAGGGACATGGGGGTAGGGCGTGGATGAGCCCCTTTGGTGCCTTGCAGGACAAGCAGCAGACCCGGGTTAGAAATGACAATATCAATGACAATTCAATATCGCCTTTCGCATTCATGCGTCACCTTTTGCACGTTGTTATTGATGACAAGGATTTTGATACGGTGCAATTTATAATTCCTCTCGGCGGCTTTTCGGCATGACATCATCTCTCAGTTTATGTGTGCACCGTATGGCCGACAGCAATGGCACCGTAATAAATCCATTTTATACCCCAGGCCTTAGCGAAATATTAAAGTAGAGACTGCGCAACGCTGAAATGCTTTTATATTATAACTCTTATAACTGACTTTTATGTTATAATTAACTTTTCTAGTATAACAAACTTTTACATTATAAGCAACTTTTACACCATAACCAGCTCAGGGAATGCCGTTGTCTCAGTTTGAAAGCCAGGTGCGTGCCAGGGAAAGCCGGAGCCTCCCTTGGAATGCGGAATTCAAACCCCCTCCCTCCGAATTGTTAAAATTTATAAAATTAAGGGGTTTTTAGCCAGCATTACGGGGATAGGATAACAGTTCTGGTCTGTATAACCAGGCAAACAAACACCGACCCCAGCATTAATAATAAACAGGAGCAGGAACCCAGGAACAGCTTCCCTGAGCGCGGCACTTTCCCCTTTGGGGCAGTTCCGGGCACAGCCAGCAGGGGCGCTGGTGGCTCCCAGTGGGCGGGGCAGCTGCGGTGATCCCCCCGCGGCTGCAGGGGGCGCTGTGGGGCGGGCTCGGGAATGGCGGCTGTGTCCGAGACGGGAAGGGATGGAAGGGATGGATCAGGAACTGCGGAGCTGTGGCTGAAGGGATGGAAGGGATGGATCAGAAACTGCGGAGCTGTGGCTGAGGGGATGGAAGGGATGGATCAGGAACTCTGGAATTGTGGCTGAAGCCACAGAAGGTCTCGGCAGGCAGGGGGTGCGAGCCCACAGCGTAGCCAAAAGCCTCAAAGCAGAGCTGAAGAAGCGGGGTTGGAGGGGCAGGGCTGGCCCAGCTCCAGCAGGACAGGAGGAGGTGAGCTCAGAATTCCTGGGCACACGAGCAGATGGTGGTAGATTTCCCAGGACCAGACTTGGTGGTTACAGTGAACTCCTCCTACAGCAAGGAGCAGCCTGGCCATCGTCTCTCCAAAAGCCGAGAGCAAGAGACAGCCATAGCTGCCCCCAGCCCCCGTCCTTTCCCTGCCCCCAAAACTCACGGTCTCTTCCCCCTCGAGAGAAACTCCCAGAGACAAAAAAAAAATCGTAGCCAGGTGCTACAACTGCTCTCCTTCGGTCCCTTTGTTCTGTACACAGAAGTTAGTTTAAGTACCCGTAAGTACCCAATAGTTAATCTTCTAGCAACTCATGGGGAAAAATTCTATAAGTAAAAAAGAAAGAAATCTCATCCCCAACATACGGGCTCCCCACATCCATCCCTAATACGGCCCCACTCCAATGTCAGAGCCAGGTGTCTCCCTCCTCCCAGTAACTCATTTCTCAGGACTGGAAGGTGCCCCAAAACCTCCTCAGTAACCCGATCGCCCCAAGCTCTTCATCCCAACATGCGGCTGTGTCATTGCAGGCCCCATCCCAGCCATCCTACCTCTCCCAAACACAGCCCCGTTCTTGGCGGGGCAGAGCCGCTGCCGGGGCATCGGTGTGTGCAGGGAATCCTTTATCCCTCGTGGGCAGCTCCAAGTTCCCGAGGGAAAAGTCCTGTGTTCTAGGGCTGTCCACCTCCTCAGATTTGTCGTGTTTAATACCCAAGTGCAGCAAGCCCGTGCCCTGTGGCTGAGCGGAGCTGGTTGGGAACGCCCCGCTCGTCTCCGCCGCTCGAAGCCGCTTCCCCGGCTCCGGCTGCCGCCTCCACCCGGCCCCGGCGCGGTCCCGCGGGGTCACCGCTGGTCCCGCAGCTGGAGGGGTTCGATGGGGCCGCGCCCCGCCCGTCCCTCGCTGCGGCTCCTTCAGTGACACGGGGCGGCCGAGACCCCTCAGTGCCGCCCCGACCAGCCCTCGGTTCTGCTCTTTTACTGCCGGGGAGTGGCCACTGCCGGTGTGGGTTTTTGTTATTTTTTTATTCTATTCTCTACTGCCGCCGCTTCTCGCCGCTCTTGGTTCAGTTCTTCCGTGACACGGGCGACGCAGAACCCTTGGTGTGGTTCTTTTCTTGTATTTTATTCTATTCTCTGTGTTCAGTTCTATTCACACCTTGCACCTGCCTGGGGTCCCCAAAGCCCTCAGCAAGCCCCAAGGCTCTCCCAGGAACCCTCAACTCCCTCAAACCCAGCATCCCCCACAGCCCCTGCAAGTTCCCCCCATGGCACCGGCCATGGCCATGTCCCCACATGCCACTGGCCATGTCCCACCATGTCCTCACCCATGGCTGTCTCCCCACCGTGTTTCCATCCCTGTCATTGTCCCCCACGTCCCCACGAATGGCCACGTCCATGCTCATGTGTCCATGTGTCCATGTGTCCATGTGTCCATGTGTCCATGTGTCCATGTGTCCGTCCACATGTCACTCTCAAGATCTATGTCCCACCATGTCGACGTCCCCCCATCATCCCAACCACGTCTCAGTTCAATGTCTCTGTTTTTACCCCACTGTTGGATATTTTAAACGGATGAAGAGAAAAGAAAAGCAAATCAAGGCCAGAAGAAAAGGATTTCCCTGTCCATGCCGGCTGAGGATCCACATTCTTGGGTGGGAGGGAAGAACCTTTTTTGGAGGGGTTCCCACCTCACTGCCTCCAAAATCTTGGTCTTGGCCCCACATCATCACCATGTGGCTGCACAAGATGCCCTTGGGCAACAGGAAATCAAAATTATGGAATCCCTGAGGTTGGAAAAGATCTCCAAGACCATCCAGTATTCCTTGATGCCCCCAGAAGACAGGATTGAACACAAAAGATTTTCTGGGGTTGAAAGTCAACAAATCCGCTCTCCCCAAGGAATTCCCAGTGTCGGTCCATGTCCCGATGGATGTTCCTGCCCCTGCATCCATCAAGGTGCCCATGAAGAGACAGGAAGATGTGGATGCCCCCCAGCCAGGTGTCTTCCCAACACGGATCACCAGGACCACGGATCACCAGGGCTCTGCCCAACAGGGGTCACTGGGGATCATCCAACGCTGATCCTCCCATGGGGGATGGAGCTGGAGCAGCGCACGAAGCTCTTCCCGCACTCGGGGCACTCGCAGGGCTTCCCTTAGTGCTGCCTCCGTTGGTGTTGGGTCAAGTGAGAGCTACTGGAGAAGCTCTTCCCACACTCAGGACACTCGAAGGGCCTCTCCCCGGTGTGGATGCGCCGGTGGACAGTGAGGTCAGGGTTGCGCTTGAAGCCCTTCCCGCAGTCGGGGCAGCGGAAGGGCTTCTCATCCGTGTGAATCCGCTGATGGACGAGGAGAGCGGAGCTCATCTTAAACCTCTTCCCACACTCGGGACACTCGTAGGGCCTCTCCCCGGTGTGGACGCGCTGGTGGACACTGAGGTGTGAGTTGCGCTTGAAGCCCTTCCCGCAGTCGGGGCAGCGGAAGGGCCTCTCCTCCGTGTGAATCCGTTGATGTCTGAGGAGACTGGAGCTGGTCTGAAACCTCTTCCCACACTCGGGACACTCGTAGGGCCTCTTCCCGGTGTGGATGCGCTGGTGTTTTTTCAGGCTGGAGCTCCATCCAAAGCTCTTCCCACATTCCAAGCAGGTGTAGGGCCGATCCCCGGTGTGGATCACCCGGTGCTGAATGAGATCCGAGCTGCGTCTGAAGCTCTTCCCACACTCTGCACACTCGTAGGGCTTTTCCCCACTGTGGGTCCTCTGGTGTTGCATAAGATTGCCCTTCTGGTAGAAACTCTTCCCACATTCCCCACACTTGTAGGATCTTTCCCCAGTGTGGATCAGCCGGTGTCGGTGGAGATCAGAGACGTCTCTGAAGCTCTTCCCACATTTCCCACACTCGTAGGGTTTTTCTCCACTGTGGATCACCCGGTGCCGGAGGAGATCAGAGACCTCTCTGAAGCTCTTCCCACACTTCCCACACTCGTAGGGCTGTTCCCCACTGTGGATCCTCTGGTGCCGGAGCAGGTGGCAGCTGTAGCTGAAACCCTTCCCACATTCCAGGCACTTGTGGGGCTTCTCCCCTCCATGAGGCTTCTCCACCAGCTCTGAGCTCCGGCTGGATCTCCAGCCGCCCTCTTGGCACAGGGCGGGTCTTTCCTCCTCGCAGCTCCCTGGGCTGGGTGTGCAGCCCCTCCTCCTGCGGGATCTCCGGGGCTTTTCCTCCTTCTCCATCTGGGCACTCCTTGGGAATGACAAATCCTGGTTTGGGGAGAAAACAAGAGGAGAGCACCTTAGGCTGGGGGTTCCTCCTTGCCCAAGTTATTCTCAAAAAGTCAGCGGGCACCTTGTGTCTGTGAAAACCTCCAAAACACCAAGATTCAGCACAAAAGTCCTCCAAACATCAACACACAGATCAAAAATTCCCCACACATCGAGACTCAGACAAAATTTCATCTACAATACAAAGATTCAGCCCCTCGCAAAACCTCCCCCACCCACCTCCCCAAATTCCCCTCGCGGGGGCGCTGCGGCCGAGGGCGGGGCGCACGTGGGGTCCAGGGGGGCACCGCTGGGACCTGCGGGTCTGCCTGGCAACTGGTGAGTCATCAGCGCCGCGCGCTCCCATTGGCGGAGCCTGCCCGAGGGGTGGGGCTGCAGCAACGGGGGACACCCTGCTCCAGCGGGGATGTCCCGCAAACGGGGAACCCCCATGAAAGGGAGAAGAGGAAAGTGTCTTTACAAACAGATGCTGCGAATCTGCTTGGGGATAGGGCCAGGCACTCGGACATATGGAAGGGACAGAAGAAGCCATCACTTCCAGAAAATGTTATTACCTGACCACACAGACTGCTGCTCAGCCAAGGTCCTGCTAAATTCATCAACTTCGACAAGAAGAACAAAGAACGAACCAAGCTGTGACTATCGTTACCTATACAGAAGTGGGGTGAATGTTGAGGAGGGGATGATCAGGAGACAGATCAGCAGTGAGAGATCAGGGGGGTCTGTGAAGAGTCGGCAGGGAGACAGCACTGAAAATCTCATCAGTGAGGACACTGGGATATTCAGGGAGTGAACATGGCAGGGCATCCATGGAGGGTGGAAAAGGGAAAGCCAGGAAGGCGTCCTGGCAAAAGGGATGACGATCGCAAAATAACTCTGAAGGGTCCCTTGGGAGAATGCTGAGGTAGTTTGCCCAGAGTTTTACCTTTCATGTTTTTCAGATTCTGCGCTGCATAGGGGTGTAGTTCTGAGCCTCAGATTAAGTGCTGCTAAGCTCTCATCACAGAGTAGGTACACAAAACAAATCCTTCTCCTGCTGAAGACCAAGGACAACAAGCACAACTTTCAAGCCCAAATGCATAAAACACGGTGGACTAAAGAGACAAACGAGGAGCACGACACCTCACGACCTGAGGCTGTGGTTGGACAACTGGGCTCCAATATGCAAATGGCCCAAACTTAACAAAATTTAGGACCTTGTGACCAGTCGTCCGTTTTGTGACCATTCTACGTCCCCCTGGAGTGTAGCCCTGGTCAGGCTCCTGCCCTGCCCAAGGTGTACCCTAAAGAGCTTTCAATAAAAATCGACTTTATTCTCTAGCTCTGTGCAGTCCCTGTTACAGGTCAGCCTTCCCAAGGCATCGTTCTCCCAGAGGTAATTAAGGACATGGACACCCAGAGGGGCAATAAGGGAGGTCGAGAAGGGATTTAGACAACAGGGCATGGATGGCGTTGGTGTGCTGGGAAGGGTTAGGGAGGAGTGTGAAGGAATTTGGTCAAGGCAAGAAGCAGCAGGAGGAATCTCTGTGGTCAGAAAAAGGAGGATGGAAAAGAGGAGGAAGAGAGAAATACTGAGGACCGGGACGTTTTCCAGCAGGGTCTTATCCTCAAACTTGGCCAGCTGCTGCAGATCCTTTGTGCCCCCGGTTTCCAGGAGAGGAAAACAAGGAGGTCAGGATCCCAGGGGGTTTCTCCGTGCTGGGGGGCGGCAGCAGCGGGCGCAGAGGTGCGGCACCGGGAGCACGGGCTGGGGGCCTGTGGGGAGCTGTGGGGCAGCCGGGGCTCAGCAGGAAGGAAGGAACAGCTGGGAAATGTGGATGGATCGAGATTCTCCTTTAAGGATTTTGTTTGGGTCTCTGGAGAAAGGAATGACTCTGCAGAAAGCTCAGCAGCGGTCAGAGGAGGAGCACCCACAGGCACTCAGGGGGGCTGCAGGAGCGGCACAAGAAGCCCCTGGAGCACTTGGGCACAAAGGCACAGCAGGTGAAGGCAAGAAGGGAGGAGGAAAAGGCCAAGCTGAAGGCAAAGGCCATGGCAGAGTTTCTACAGCCCCTGAGGGATGAACCCCAGCGCCCAAGGGGGCCCCAGCACCGAGGGGACGGGCTCGGCCACAAGCACCTGGCACAGGCATTGCCCTCCTCAGCGGGGGAGAGCCCACCCAAACAGCCCCTGGCAAGGAAGCAGGGTTCCATCTGCAGGCCACAAGGACACTGCAGGCACACACGGCAGCACCCTCAGCAGGAGCAAGTCCACCCCTGCATGGACATGGATTCCTGGGGCTGCCAGAGCTCCCATTCCACCAGGGACCCACCACACTGCAGCCCTTGACAACATTCAGGCTGGGGCTGCATCCACACGAGGCCTTTCCTCATACACACAGGGGCCTCTCCATCCACTCTGGATCTTAGACCTAAGGGGGGAAAATCCCAAAAATGTCTTTGGTTACTCGGGGGACAAGTGGGAAAGATGAGCAGATGTGTTTTAGTCAACCACTATCGGCAGATGTGGGGGATGGGTTTGAAATGCAGGAATTGTTATTTGCTCCTAATTGTGACTGTAATTTACTGGGGAGGTATTTGATGGCTCTATTGGAAATGCAAATCAATAGTGTAAAAGGTGAAACACAGGCCAGTTCTCTTGTACCTTTGTGTCAAATGTCTGGCAAGGCCTGTGCTGAAGTGAACCCACAAGTGTGGGCAGCGCCAGGGAAAGAGGGAAAATCAGACACCCAGCCTCTCCAAACGACTCTGCAGCAACCAGGACAAGTGGTGTCTAAAAGCAATCCCCTGTTCCAGGGAGGGAAGGAAGGGCTTACAGCCTTGCTGGGGGTTGGGTTTGTTCCTTCTTTCTCTAAAGAATTTTTTCCCCACAAGTTACCAAGGAGACCAAGTGCTGGATACTTGAGAGTACTTAACGGAAACAAAGAGGTGGACAAAGGTGGAAGGGGGAGATAACGCAGGTAGAAAACGGAGCTTGAGGCAGCTGCGGGCTCTTCTTTTTCCGGCGTTCGGCGTTCGGGTGAAAACATTAATTTTGAAGAATTAAAGATTTTAGTTAAACCAGATATTGCTGAAGTAAGACAGATAGACTTCCCTTTTGATAAGCAGAAGCCGGATTTAAGGAACTGATAAATCACGAGGCCTGTCAACTTATGTTTGTGTATTCTGACTAATCAATAGGCTTCAAGAAGGACAATGAATTCATAAATCAAATACTCCTGGGAAAACAGGATTCAGTTGTCACACAACACTAAAAGGTTAAAAAGTCAAAGCAAAGAAGACTCACTTACTTCATCATCCTGAGACCCTGCCCCATAAAAAAGACCACCGACCCATTTCAAAGAACAAACCACGCATGCTTAATAGCTTTTGGCTAATTACCATACGAAGCGGGGAATGGGATGTACTAAAGTCATGAATATACATTTGTGTTTTGCGTATTCAATCCTTCTGTACATAAAAAGACCCTGTGATCTTCTGTAGGGGCGCGTGTGTTTGGGAGCTATCCCGCACGCTGCCCGGCGTCGTCATTAAACATACACTTCCTAACTTTAAACCGTTAGAGAGTCTTTTGTCCGTCACAGTTGGATATCGGCATTAGGGCGATTTTCATATTTTTTTAATAATTCAGTTCTTGGTACTGTTTTCGTTTGTTATTAATGCTGCAGTTGTTTGGTGGGGGGTTTTTTGTGTCTGTTTGCTTTGTAATACATACTAGTAAAGAACTGCTATTCCTGTTTCCTGAATCTTTGCCTAAGAGCCTCTGATTGTAATTTATAATTGAAAAAGAATAAAAGGGGGCGGGGTTTACACTCTCCATCCCAAAGGAAACTGCAGTTGGTTTTTTTTATTACCTGGCAGATACCTGTCTTCCCAAACCAAGACAAGCCTGTTATCCAGCCCCTGTTCAAGGCAGGGCTTTGGGAGCCAGGCATCTCTCCCTAGAATGCTCCTCCTATGCTGCCAACCAAGAAATCAGATGGAATCCACAGAATGGTGCAGGACCTAAGAAGAAGAAATGAGATGATCAAACCCAGGCACCCCACAGTCTCAGATCCTTACACCATCTGGAACCAGGTTCCCTCCTCACACTGCTGCCATTCAGGACTTGATGTCAAAGATGCTTTGGGGGATGCCCACTGACACAGGATGCTGAACAGGATTTGGCCTTTGAGTGGGAACAAGAGGGAGAAGGGAAAATGGGAAAGACATGGACGGTCCTTCTGCAGGGATGCACAGAAGCACCAGCCCTATTTGGGCAAGCCTTGCAGAAAAAATATCAAAAGAATTTACCTCACCCCCAGGGACAGGGATAATGCAGGATGAGGATGACTCGCTCCAGTCAGGAGGACACGAAGTGGCAGAAGAAGCCTCTGTGGAATGGCTCCATTTTCAGGGTAAAAAGAAACTTTGAGCATGTGAAAAAAACCCGCAAATGGTGGAGAAAAAATTTAAATATTTGGGACATATTTTGATAGAAGGTTTGTGGTGAATTGACCAAGGGAGGGTCCAGGGAATCTCAGAAGTAACGTTACCCAGGACTAAAAAGGAGCTGGGACGAGCATTAATGGGACCTGGATTGAGGATTCTCTGTTCTAGCCAGAACATTGTGTGACTTTGTAACCCCAGACAGCCTCAATGTTGCGGTGTGGACATGAGAAAGAGAATAAAACATGAGAAAATGAAAAAATCCCCAAATGATTGATGCCCCAGCCATGGCTCTCCCAGACTCCCAAAAGGAATTGGAATTGTCTGTGGATGTTAAACAGGCCACGACTGACCCCGCACTGAAGGCACCGGAGCAGCAGCCAGGGCTCCACAGCGGGGGAAGCCCCTGTGCCTGCCCACAGATCCTCTGCTGGAATCGTCTGCCTGGGCACCTCCTGGGGCATCTCCACACACTGGGGGCCAAGCCTTGCTGCCACTGCTGGAGCTTCAGTGGTTTCTGTGCCTGCACCCGCCACAGGGCTGGGGAAGACAACGGGAGAATTCCACTCTGGCTCTCAGTCACACTCACACACTGGGCTGGAAGGGATTACATTGTGGGAAAACATACCGGCTTTAAATTTAGGGGGTTTTGAATTTCTCTACTCAGGCTTGGTTTGCCTTTGCCCTGGGGAAAGGAATTTTAGAAGATTTTTTTTTAAAGGGATGTTACACCACTCAACAGAGATGAGTTTAACATCTCAACAGACTGGGAATAGCCCAAAAGACACCCACAGAGATAACGACCAGCAACAAAACATCAACGACCATCAGCAAACAGCAACAACATCTACCGCAGACACTGCCCCTGGAATAGCTGGAGACACCTGGTCTGGAAAAGGCTGGTAAGGAAATCCAGGAGTGCCGACCTAATTAACAGCAGAGGCAAAGAAATCCGGCTCCAGTAGGAAACCAAATACTGAGAACTTCACAGCTTGGAAGCAATGAACATAAATCCAATGGATTTCTATGGGTTCAGACTGCTTAAAGTTTAGGGAAAGTCCAGTAAACCTCACGTGTCATGGAATGATTTTCTCTGCAAACCCGGGCTGTGTGTGGATGAAATGATTTCTGTTGCACATCCTGGCTATGATCAAGTAATGCCTTGACTCTCTAACACTGAAGATACTGTTGGAGAATGTTTGTATTTCCCGCAGTTTCAGTGACAAGATTACATTATTGGAAAAATCTTCCGTAATAACCATACGTATATATTGTCAGTTAGGATTGGGCCAGGGGTGTGAGAATCAATTTTTAGTTTTAGGAAAAGAAGTAGAAAAAACTTGATTGCTGTGCAATGTTTCTGGGTATGTCTGTGCGCGGCTCTTAAAGATGGAAAAATTTTGGTAGGGGTTTTTCGGTGTCCACCTTTCGGTTGCATTTTGCAAAACTAGAAGAGCTTTGAAGGTGACCCTTTTCCCATAAACAGTTAAAAGAATGTTGTTAGAAACAAATAAAGAAAAGACAGACTCTGGGGGGACCACACGTGAGTCATCCAAAGGCTGCTCTGCAAGAGAAGCTTCCTTCCAGGCAGCCAGGAGAGGAGCTTTAGAAATGCAAATTAACACTGCTGGGGAAAAGTGTGGACAATGCACCAGGCTCTTCTTGCCCGGGGGAGGAATTGGGCTCATTCCCTCTGTCCCTCACCCCAAGCTCTGCCTGCTGGCACAGATGGAATTGGCACAGCCAAAGGCAGAGCCCACAGTGAGGAGATCTGACTCTGCAACACAAATTGCTTCAGCTGCAAAGGGAAACAGCAAATGGAGAATGTTGTGAAAACTTCACTAAAAGAAGTGGGGGGAATCATCCCTCTCCCCACTCCAACATGTGCTCTCACTGTCTGTGTCACACAGGGAGCATTAGACCACTGGGGTGTTTGTGCTACCACAAGTTCAGAGAAATCACTTGGGAATCCAAGTGTGTGAGGATTTAATCAGAGAAAAGAGATCAATTGATGCAGCCCTGGCTGGAGGGAGCACCCAAAAATGGGAAAAGATGAACGGCCATCAGAACAAATCCTGCAACACCATGGACCAGCCCCAGGGAACCCGAACCAATTCAGATCAGGGGCCAGAGAACCCACTGATCATTTCAATGGCAGAATTAGATTACAACCTGGCCTCGAAATAATAACCAACCAGACAGATCCAGCTCCTCAGCCTGGCCCACCAATCCACTCAAACGAAGAATGCAACATCTCACCGTGGGATGGGATCAGATTATCCATTAGCAGAAGGAGGAGGACAGGGTGGAAAATTAAATGACTCAAGCTGCTGTTGGCAAATAGATGACAACAGAAAAGTGGTGAAACAGGTAACAAAGGAACCACCAGTTTCAGAAAATGTTACTGACACGGACTGCTGCTCAGCCAAGGTCCTGCGAAATTCCTGAACGTGGAGAAGAACAAAGAGTGAACAGAGCCACGAGTATCGGATGTTCTACAAAAGGGGGGTGCACATTAACGAGGACATGCAGGAGGCGGATCGGGAACTCGGAACCTTCCGAGGACCTTCGCCACTGGGCAAAGGGACAGGGAGATGCAGAAGGGAAAATCAGGATAAAAAGGAGCCCGCGTACGACAACAACTGGAGAGACCCCACGGCAAACGCCGCACGGCCTCTCCCTTTGTTCAGGAATAAAGTCACTTTTACAGGACTCCTCGGTCTCCTCTGGGGACACAAACCTCTGGCCACGGGAATTTTCCCGCACAGCCCCGGGGACAGGGCGGCCACCTCCGTCCTACCCGCAGGAAGCGGGACGAGGCAGCGCTGCTCCGGCACCGGCTCCTGCCGAGGCAGCGGCGGGAAGGAGACCGCGGGCAGCCGCTCCCGCAGCGCCCTCAGGCCACGGGGAACACGGCGCCGACACGGCACAAGGAACCCGCCAGAGCCCCCTGCCGCCCCCTCCGCCCGCAGCCGGCCCCGAGCCCCGGCAGAACCGAGCGCGGCTCCCACCCGCGCTGGGGCCGCCTCCGAGCTCCGCCGCCGCCTCACCGGGCTCCGGCCGCTGCCGCCGCTCCCGGGCCCGCACACACGCTCCGCCAATGGCGCCTCTGCCGGTCAACGGCTGCCCGGGGGGCGGCCCCGGGGCCGGGCTTGGCCCCGCTCGGCCCAATCGGCGCGCGAGATTTTGGAGTGACGGCACAATCCGCCAATGGCAGCGAGCTAGGGGCGGGCTCTGCACACGGCCCGCACCCGCCCCGCGCTCTCAGGCCCCGCCCCCGGGCTGTGTGAGGGGAAAGCCGCAGATGAGGAACAGCGCTGGGACGGGCCCGGGCCCGAGTCGGGATTGAGCTGGAAACACAAACAAACTTCTCCGCACCTCCCGGCCCGCCTTTCCCAGCCCCGCGTGTTCGCCGGCACCGGCTCCGAGGAAAGCCGTCACTTCTCCTGGCCATAATTAGGAGCATCAGCGCATGGCTTTGATTTCTCCCCAAAAGGGAAAACCCCCCAGGCCCTTGGGCTGAGTGGAGGAGGGGGGAGATTCCTGGCAGAAAACTCCCAAAGTCGTTTTTCCCCAGAGTCGGGAAGAAGAAACCAAAGCCAAGTGAGGCGGGGCCCCCCACCCATGCCGGGGGTTCGGCCCCTTCCCTTTCACCCCCCGGGAACAGCGCCGGGACTGGGGGGGCCCGGGCGGGACTGGGGGGCACAGGGGGGTCCCCAGCACCGGGGGGTCCCTTGGGGGGTCCCGGCTGATAACGGGAGTGGGACAGGAGGGTGTCCCCCCGTCATCACCAGGGATCCCCCCAATTTACCTGGACCCCCCAATCCATGGGACGCCCCCAACTCACCACGGGCCCCCCCCCCCCCCCAAGCCCCCGGCCCGTGTTCTCAACTGGGAATCCGCAAATCCTTTGGAATTCCCACCTGGGAGCCCCAAACTGCCCCCCCGGAACCTCCAAACCACTTGTGACACTGTAATGGAACTGGTGGCACTGGGTTGGGGACACTGGGATGGAACTGGGTTGGTGACACTGGGATGGAAGTGGGTTGGTGACACTGGGATGGAAGTGGGCTGGTGACACTGGGATGGAAGTGGGTTGGTGACACTGGGATGGAACTGGGCTGGTGGCACTGGAATGGAACTGGGCTGGTGGCACTCGGGTGGTGACAGTGGGACAGAACTGGTGGCACTGGGTGGGGACACTGGGATGGAACTGGGTTGGTGACACTGGGATGGAACTGGGTTGGTGACACTGGGCTGGAAGTGGGCTGGTGACACTGGGATGGAAGTGGGTTGGTGACACTGGGATGGAAGTGGGTTGGGGACACTGGGATGGAACTGGGTTGAGGACACTGGGTTGGGGACACTGGGATGGAACTGGGTTAGGGACATTGGGATGGAACTGGGCTGGGGACACTGGGATGGAACTGGGTTGGGGACACTGGGATGGAACTGGGCTGGTGACACTGGGCTGGTGGCACTCGGGTGGTGACAGCGGGACAGAACTGGTGGCACTGGGTTGGGGACACTGGGATGGAACTGGGTTGGGGACACTGGGATGGAACTGGGTTGGGGACACTGGGCTGGTGGCACTCGGGTGGTGACAGTGGGACAGAACTGGTGGCGCTGGGCTGGTGGCACTGGGCTGGAACTGGTGGCACTGCCCCGTCCCCGGTGCCACCTGTGCGGTGTCCCCGCAGTGTCCCCGCAGTGTCCCCGCTCTCGGCCCGCGGTGGCCGCGGTGTCCTGCCGGGGGGGGAGGGGAGGGGATGGGGGAGGAGGGGGAGGGGGCTGTGTCCGGCAGTGACGTCACATCGTCCCATTGCAGCGCGACTTTTCCGGCGTGTCGCCGAGTGCCACTCCGGGCCTGTTCTCCCCCCGCCCCCCCGGGAGTGTCCCCGGAGTGTCCCCGGAGTGTCCCCAGTCGTCATGGATCCCTGGGAGGTGCGAAAATGCCGGCGCGGGGTGGGGGAGGGGACAGGGGGGACACCGGGAGTGGCAGAGGGGATGGGGGGGGGTGGCAGGGGGTCCGAGCAGGGTTGTGGGAGTCCTGGAGGGGTTTTGGGGGATCTCAGGTGGCGTTTGGGGGTCCCAGGTGAGGTTTGGGGGGTCCCAGGTGGAGTTTGGGGGGTCCCAGGTGGGGTTTGGGGGATCCCAGGTGGCGTTTGGGGGATCCCAGGTGGGGTTTGGGGGTCTCAGGTGGGGTTTGGGGGGTCCCAGGTGGGGTTTGGGGGATCCCAGGTGGCGTTTGGGGGATCCCAGGTGGGGTTTGGGGGTCTCAGGTGGGGTTTGGGGGTCCCAGATGGGGTTTGGGGGATCCCAGGTGGGGTTTGGGGGGTCCTGAAGGGGTTTTAGGGGATCCCAGGTGGCGTTTGGGGGTCCCAGGTGGGGTTTGGGGGGTCCCAGGTGGGGTTTGGGGGTCCCAGATGGGGTTTGGGGGTCCTGGAGGGGTTTTGGGGGATCCCAGGTGGCGTTTGGGGGTCGCAGGTGGGGTTTGGGGGGTCCTGGGAGGTTTCGGGGGTCTTGGGGAGGGGTTTTTGGGGGTCCCAGGTGGGGTTTGGGGGGTCCTGGGGGGTTTTGGGGGATCCCAGGTGGGTTTTGGGGGTCCCAGGTGGGGTTTGGGGGTCCCAGGTGGCGTTTGGGGGGTTCTGAAGGGGTTTTAGGGGATCCCAGGTGGCGTTTGGGGGATCCCAAGTGGGGTTTGGGGGGTACTGGAGGGGGTTGGGGGGTCCTGGCGTGGTTTTGAGGGTCACAGGTGGGGTTTGAAGGGTCCTGGAGTGGTTTTGAGGGTCACAGGTGGGGTTTGAAGGGTCCTGGAGGGGTTTTGGACGATCACAGGTGAGGTTTGGAGGGTCTTGGCCAGATTTTGTGGGGTCCCAGGTGCAGTTCGAGGGGTCCCAGGTGTGGTTTAGGGGGCGCCTGGAGGATCGGGGTCAAGGGGGACAGCAGCGGGTGACAGAGGGGACGAGAGAGTGACAAAGGGACAGCTGAGCCCTCCACGAAGGCTTCCAAGGGGTTCCCCAGGAGGCCACAAGTGCCACGAGGTCCCCGCCACCTCCCCTGTCCCCTTCCCAGATGCTGGAGGCGCAGGTGGACGTGGTGGCCACCCTGGGCGAGCTGGTGGCCGCCGTCACCACGCCACGCGGGGACGTGTGGCCGTTCGTGTCCCCGGAGTACCTGCACGCAGCCCTGAGGACGTTCACCTGCACCCTCCAGGACACCCTGAGCCTCCATGAAGTCACTTCCCTGGGTTACCTCGCTGTCACCTCCCTGGGCCACGCCCTGAGCGCACTCGGGGCCACCTCGGGGGCCACCTGGGCCGATGTGAGAGCCACGGTCAGAGCCTGGCGGGAGTCGGTGGACGCGCTGAGGGAGAGCTGGCACCGGGTGGTTGGGGAGGCCTTGGATCTCCCTGGTGCCTTGAAGGGCAAGGCCACCTACAGCTTAACTGACATGGTCATGGATCTGTGTGACAGTATTGCCAGCAGGAGGACAGCTGGGGACAACCTGGTGGACACAACCCAGCAACCCCCGGTGGCCTGCCCCACCAGGACGGGACAGTGGGCCGGGGAGGTCCGGAATCTGCTGGGCCGCTTGACGTCGGCATGTTCCAAAGCCGAGAGCCTCACCTTTGAGCTGCCCGACCGGATCTGGCGCATCGAGTTAATAGCGTGGATGAGAGAGGAGACGTCCCTCGATGTCCTCGAGGACTTGGTGGCCTCGCTGACCAAGGCCAAGCGGCTGTCTAAGGCCAGCGCCCGCCTGGCTACAGATCACCTGCTGCGGGCGGTTGGGGACATCCACGACCTCCTCTTGCGTCCCTATGGCGGCTCCGGTGGCCCCCTTAGCTCCGGTGGCCCCGGTGCGCGCTTGGTGGCCAGACTGTGCCAAAAAGCCATCGAGGACATCCCGAGGTTGCGCCGAGAAGCCGCCGAGGACACCCCGGGGCCGCGCCAAGAACAGCGCAGAGCGCCGTCATGGGGCGAAACAAGTAACGGCAGCTCAACCACAGGAACACCTGAACAGCCTGAGGGTACTCGGGGAAAACCCGAGCCAGGTGCAGTTTGTGACACGGCCAACCATCTCCCAAAACACCCCGATTTATTACCCCCAGGGACACGGTGTGAACTGGCAACGTCCAAATCGGTACGTTTTGTAAAAGACTGTTACCACGAATGGATTCCCGTAAGAGTTCCTGGTACTTCACCACAAAGACAAGACTTTCTAATCATAGGCAAGGGCAGTACGGAAACTGTTGGACTTTCGGTTCTTCCAGCTGTCGTCTCGGCAAATTGTAACGAGGAGCTGAAGGTTTTAGCTCTTGCTCACAAGGCCCCGGTGGTGATTGAACCAAAAACACCAATAGCTGTTGCTATTGCACTGCCAATGAATAGAAATGAGCGAGCTGGATACCGAGAATTACCTTGTGACGGCTTTAACCCGGCGCCTAATGACCGCTGGGTGAAACAAATCACCAAGGAACAGCCGGAGCTGGAGTGCAGTCTGACACACATGGAGTCTGGTGAAACAGTCCAGATCACAGGCGTGCTGGACACGGGGGCGGATGTCACCGCGATTTCTCATGGACATTGGCCGAGCGATTGGAATCTGGGGCCGCCCGAGTGTCTCCTCACGGGGTTTGGAGGAGCTACGGAGTGTAAGCAAAGTAAATCCGAGATTACTGTCACGGGTCCCGAAGGAAAGACAGCAGACATCCGGCCCTACGTGGTGTGGGATAACTCAACAGTGTGGGGGAGAGACGTGATGTTCCAGTGGAGAGCAAAGATGGAATTGGATTCGTAATGGAAACCACAGCGACGCCTGCCACTCATCATTAAGTTACCGTTATTCCGTTATCGTGGAAAACCAATCAGCCTGTTTGCATAGATCTGTGGCCTCTTGAATGCCCTCAAAAAACTAGTGAGGGAACAGCTACAAAAAGGCCACATCAAACCCACACACAGCTCCTGGGATTCCCCGGTGTTTGTCATTCAGAAGAAGACTTCTCTGATTCCTGGAGATTGCTTCATGACTTGAGGAACAAAATGATAGAGGACATGGGGCATTTCCGACCTGGATTTCCTTCTCTCTCAGTGATTCCGAGAGACTGGCCTCTTGTTGTCATCGACTTAACAGATTGTTTTTTCACCATTCCACTGCATCCAGAGGATGCTCCTGGATTTTCCTTTTCGGTTCCAGCCATCAGTAGAGGAGAATCACTGCAAAGGTATCACTGGACGGTTTTACCACAAAGAGATGCAAAGGACCTGCAGCCGGCTCCGACCTCGCCGAACCCGAGAACAGCCCCACGCCCGTTCCCAGTGAACCCGTGAGGGGCCCCTTCAATCCTCCCGTAACTTACCTGGGCTCGTAGCGACCCCCCCGGTGCTGACAGCGGGCTGCCCACTCCGAACAGCAGCCCTCCTGAACGAAACGGGTTTGAACACCGCGGGAATTTCAACAACTTCCTGCAGCGCTACTGCGCATGTGCGGCACGCCCGCCCGCACAGAAAAATGGTGGCTCCCTGCAAAGACCTTCCGTACAATAAAATGGCCGCTCCCTGTGTTTTTCCGTACCCGCTCTTTTCAAGGACAAATCATCCAATGAAAAAGTGACACTCAAATTATTTCTATTTTTGACTCAATGACCCCATGGTCCACAATGTGGGCTTTATTACCCAATCAAAGAAACCACCCAAACACATGAATTGAAGGTGAAGAAGTAGTTGTGTTTGTGCAGGTCCAGGGCCCGGGTGGATTCCAGCGGAGAACGGGAAGCCAAATCAAGCACAGGAACACGCTGACAGCTCCAAGAGCAGAGAAGCAGCACGCAGACGTGAGCTGCACGGAGACTGTAGCTGATGGCAGACATCTTTTGTCCCACGTGCAAGAACTGTCAACCCTGGGGTTTGTGTTCGTGTAAAAGGTGTGGGAATCGTTGGTATCGTAGAGCTCTGTTGGCACAAGCGTGGTGAACATCGTGGTGTGATCTAGAATCCCAAACAAAGCACAAGGCCGTTGGATTTTTCGTTGCAGTGGGTCACGGTGAAGAAAGCAGCCCCCATCTTCCCATTCTTCGGGAGGAATGGAGGAGGGAATTTTTGAGAGAATCAAAAGAGATTCAAATTTGGAGAGTTGAATGCAAACAAAATAATTCAGTGCCTTATATCTGGCCGGTCCCGGGTGAAATTTGTGGATGAACCAAAAAAGGGAACGTGCTGAAAGATGTGCCTGGAAATTAAAAATGAAAAAGGAAGTGCCTTAAATCAAAAAGCATTAAGTTAAATCAGGGATCGTGTTTATATCTTATTTTGTTTGCCTTCATCAATGCAACCTTACCTGTCGATCAACCAAAGACCAACACTTGGGGAGCAGTGGTGTTGTAGAATCCCTTTGTTAGAGAATAGTTTAAGGGAAATCTGGGGTTCAATCAAATGTTACGTTTTTTTGCGTGCTTGCTTTTAGTAATTTACTTGCTTTTAGTAATTTACTTGCTTTTAGTGATGCAAATTTGCCACTCAGTCAACCTAAAACAAACGTCTGGGTGACTTTAGCCAGTGCATCAGGTTCAGATACCGTATGTCTGTCCAATACAACCCAGAAAAGCCATTTCCCACCTGTCTGGTTGGTGTGCCAGTGGATGCTTGGCCAGCTCCAGAGAAAACTGACAGAGCCATTCAAGGTACAATTGCAGGATCATCCACATGGGATTTCTGGTCCCCGGTAGATGCATGGAACTGGTGGGTTCCTCACCTTCCCACGGCATCTCGTGAACCTGAAGTACCGAAGACTTTTGGTTCTGTAAACATGATGTTTTCATGCCAAATTAAACTATACAGGGAAAGATCAATTTTTGGTCAAGGATGTTTGTCCTTACCACTTTCTATAGAAAAATGAGATTAATTGGTGTAATCACACTTCTTTAGTTCAGTCACACATCAGTCCACACGGACATGAGGTACAAATGCAAGTTTAGTTTTAAATAAATAGAGGGTTCTTAAGTGCCTTAGCAAATAAGAGACGAAATCAGTTAGCAAGAAAGAGACCTAAAGTCTAGTTTAAAGTTCAAATGACATTGCCTTCTGCAAGGTTGGTTTAATTCTAATCCTAACAAAAATAATGTAGCCCTGCTGAAACATGCCCAGACAGAACAGACAGGGCTACATGTGCAGAATTTGTGTAAGAAATTGCAAATATTGTCGCACATCAATCTTAGCTTAGGCCAGGCCCAACAAGGCAATACTGGACTCGTGTTTCTACCTGATTGGTAGAAACCAATAGAATAAAATGCGCTGCTTTAAAGCTCAGGGAAGACCAATCACAAATGCCACTGTTGTTGTTGTTTCTGCGGCTGCTACTGATAACACAGTAGATATCTATATGTATATATAAATATATGCACACTGATAAGACTCAGGGGACACAGACTACAGGTGCTGCCGCTGCTGCTGCTTCTGCTTGGGACTCAGAAACTTGTGGGAATGCATTTCCACACCCAAGCAAATGATTCTATTTAAGTAAAAAAGTTTCAGTTTACCTTTGAACTTAGAAGGCAGCCAAGCTGGAAAGTTGTGTGCCCTTCTCATGGACATCAGCCCAGTGCCAGCACAGGGGCACTGGCTGGGCTTTGGAGATGTTTCTCAGGACCTGTGGCTGCTGCTATTGGCAGCAAGGCAAATTGCCCCTCCTTAATCATCCTATACTTGAGAATGAGCTCAGAGGTGCTCAGGCGCTTTTTAATGTGTCCTGGCCAGGGGTCAGAGGCTTCTCCGACACCTGTGCTCGCCTTTTGTTTCTGTATTGTTTGTCATTTTATCGTTTGTAAAATGTTTTATCTTTTGTTAAAACCTTTCTTTGTTAAAACCTTTACGTTACCAAACGCACTTGAAGAGCCGCCTGGCAAATGTTATGAAGCCACTCTGGGAGGTTGCAGGCCGACCCTCAGGCTTGATGCATCTTCATGGGGCTCATTACACGCTGGCCTCATGTGAGAATGTATCAGAAACTTTATGTTCTTGATGTTCTTCGTGAAACTTTCTGTTAGAAGGCTTCCTGCACACTGCTGTGATAAGATGCCACCGCTCCTGCTGGGGACACGGGGACTTCACTGGCTCAGTCTGTGACGACCTCGGCCTCCATGAGGCTGATTAATCGTGCAATAAAGGACTTTGCTTTCACAACTGCCCATCGCCATTGTCTTCAGTGAGGACACCCCGAAAACTCGACACACGATGGCCCCGGTGGCCGAGCGGTGCCAAAGAGCCATCGAGGACATCCCGAGGCTGCTGCGGGCACAGCGACGTCCCGTCATCGGGGTGGTGACGCCACTGGGGACATCGCTGGTGTCACGGATCCTCTCCCCCCTCCCTGCACGGTATTTGAGACAAATTTGGGGAATTTTCCGGGAATTTCGATTGAAACTGTCCCAAATGCTGATGGGAATTCCTGGGCAGACGTCACTGGGGACACTTGGGGACACTCAGGGGACTCACAGGGACATGGGGATAGGGCGTGGATGAGCCCCTTTGGTGCCTTGCAGGACAAGCAGCAGACCCGGGTTAGAAATGACAATATCAATGACAATTCAATATCGCCTTTCGCATTCATGTGTCACCTTTTGCACGTTGTTATTGATGACAAGGATTTTGATACGGTGCAATTTATAATTCCTCTCGGCGGCTTTTCGGCATGACATCATCTCTCAGTTTATGTGTGCACCGTATGGCCGACAGCAATGGCACCGTAATAAATCCATTTTATACCCCAGGCCTTAGCGAAATTAATTAGAGACTGCGCAACGCTGAAATGCTTTTATATTATAACTCTTATAACTGACTTTTGTGTTATAATTAACTTTTCTAGTATAACAAACTTTTACATTATAACCAACTTTTACACCATAACCAGCTCAAGGAATGTCGTTGTCTCAGTTTGAAAGCGAGGTGCGTGCCAGGGAAAGCCGGAGCCTCCCTTGGAATGCGGAATTCAAACCCCCTCCCTCCGAATTGTTAAAATTTATAAAATTAAGGGGTTTTTAGCCAGCATTACGGGGATAGGATAACAGTTCTGGTCTGTATAACCAGGCAAACAAACACCGACCCCAGCATTAATAATAAACAGGAGCAGGAACCCAGGAACAGCTTCCCTGAGCGCGGCACTTTCCCCTTTGGGGCAGTTCCGGGCACAGCCAGCAGGGGCGCTGGTGGCTCCCAGTGGGCGGGGCAGGTGCGATGATCCCCCCGCGGCTGCAGGGGGCGCTGTGGGGCGGGCTCGGGAATGGCGGCTGTGTCCGAGACGGGAAGGGATGGAAGGGATGGATCAGGAACTGCGGAGCTGTGGCTGAAGGGATGGAAGGGATGGATCAGAAACTGCGGAGCTGTGGCTGAGGGGATGGAAGGGATGGATCAGGAACTCTGGAATTGTGGCTGAAGCCACAGAAGGTCTCGGCAGGCAGGGGGTGCGAGCCCACAGCGTAGCCAAAAGCCTCAAAGCAGAGCTGAAGAAGCGGGGTTGGAGGGGCAGGGCTGGCCCAGCTCCAGCAGGACAGGAGGAGGTGAGCTCAGAATTCCTGGGCACACGAGCAGATGGTGGTAGATTTCCCAGGACCAGACTTGGTGGTTACAGTGAACTCCTCCTACAGCAAGGAGCAGCCTGGCCATCGTCTCTCCAAAAGCCGAGAGCAAGAGACAGCCATAGCTGCCCCCAGCCCCCGTCCTTTCCCTGCCCCCAAAACTCACGGTCTCTTCCCCCTCGAGAGAAACTCCCAGAGACAAAAAAAAAATCGTAGCCAGGTGCTACAACTGCTCTCCTTCGGTCCCTTTGTTCTGTACACAGAAGTTAGTTTCAGTACCCGTAACTACCCAATAGTTAATCTTCTAGCAACTCATGGGGAAAAATTCTATAAGTAAAAAAGAAAGAAATCTCATCCCCAACATACGGGCTCCCCACATCCATCCCTAATACGGCCCCACTCCAATGTCAGAGCCAGGTGTCTCCCTCCTCCCAGTAACTCATTTCTCAGGACTGGAAGGTGCCCCAAAACCTCCTCAGTAACCCGATCGCCCCAGGCTCTTCATCCCAACATGCGGCTGTGTCATTGCAGGCCCCATCCCAGCCATCCTACCTCTCCCAAACACAGCCCCGTTCTTGGCGGGGCAGAGCCGCTGCCGGGGCATCGGTGTGTGCAGGGAATCCTTTATCCCTCGTGGGCAGCTCCAAGTTCCCGAGGGAAAAGTCCTGTGTTCTAGGGCTGTCCACCTCCTCAGATTTGTCGTGTTTAATACCCAAGTGCAGCAAGCCCGTGCCCTGTGGCTGAGCGGAGCTGATTGGGAACACCCCGCTCGTCTCCGCCGCTCGAAGCCGCTTCCCCGGCTCCGGCTGCCGCCTCCACCCGGCCCCGGCGCGGTCCCGCGGGGTCACCGCTGGTCCCGCAGCTGGAGGGGTTCGATGGGGCCGCGCCCCGCCCGTCCCTCGCTGCGGCTCCTTCAGTGACACGGGGCGGCCGAGACCCCTCGGTGCTGCCCCGACCAGCCCTCGGTTCTGCTCTTTTACTGCCGGGGAGTGGCCACTGCCGGTGTGGGTTTTTGTTATTTTTTTATTCTATTCTCTACTGCCGCCGCTTCTCGCCGCTCTTGGTTCAGTTCTTCCGTGACACGGGCGACGCAGAACCCTTGGTGTGGTTCTTTTCTTGTATTTTATTCTATTCTCTGTGTTCAGTTCTATTCACACCTTGCACCCGCCTGGGGTCCCCAAAGCCCTCAGCAAGCCCCAAGGCCCTCCCAGGAACCCTCAACTCCCTCAAACCCAGCATCCCCCACAGCCCCTGCAAGTCCCCCCATGGCACCGGCCATGGCCATGTCCCCACATGCCACTGGCCATGTCCCACCATGTCCTCACCCATGGCTGTCTCCCCACCGTGTTTCCATCCCTGTCATTGTCCCCCACGTCTCCATCTGTGCCCGTGTTCCCCCCGTGTCCCCACGAATGGCCATGTCCATGCCCATGTGTCCATGTGTCCATGTGTCCATGTGTCCATGTGTCCATCCACATGTCACTCTCAATATCTATGTCCCACCATGTCGACGTCCCCCCATCATCCCAACCACGTCTCAGTTCAATGTCTCTGTTTTTACCCCACTGTTGGATATTTTAAACGGATGAAGAGAAATGAAAAGCAAATCAAGGCCAAAAGAAAAGGATTTCCCTGTCCATGCCGGCTGAGGATCCACGTGCTTGGCTGGGAGGGAAGAACCATTTTTGGAGGGGTTCCCACCCCACTGTCTCCAAAATCTTGGTCTTGGCCCCACATCATCACCATGTGGCTGCACAAGATGCCCTTGGGCAACAGGAAATCAAAATTATGGAATCCCTGAGGTTGGAAAAGATCTCCAAGACCATCCAGTATTCCTTGATGCCCCCAGAAGACAGGATTGAACACAAAAGATTTTCTGGGGTTGAAAGTCAACAAATCCGCTCTCCCCAAGGAATTCCCAGTGTCGGTCCGTGTCCCGATGCATGTTCCTGCCCCTGCATCCATCAAGGTGCCCATGAAGAGACAGGAAGATGTGGATGCCCCCCAGCCAGGTGTCTTCCCAACACGGATCACCAGGACCACGGATCACCAGGGCTCTGCCCAACAGGGGTCACTGGGGATCATCCAACGCCGATCCTCCCATGGGGGATGGAGCTGGAGCAGCGCACGAAGCTCTTCCCGCGCTCGGGGCACTCGCAGGGCTTCCCTTAGTGCTGCCTCCGTTGGTGTTGGGTCAAGTGAGAGCTACTGGAGAAGCTCTTCCCACACTCAGGACACTCGAAGGGCCTCTCCCCGGTGTGGATGCGCCGGTGGACAGTGAGGTCAGGGTTGCGCTTGAAGCCCTTCCCGCAGTCGGGGCAGCGGAAGGGCCTCTCATCCGTGTGAAGCCGCTGATGTACGAGGAGAGCGGAGCTCATCTTAAACCTCTTCCCACACTCGGGACACTCGTAGGGCCTCTCCCCGGTGTGGACGCGCTGGTGGACAATGAGGTGTGTGTTGCGCTTGAAGCCCTTCCCGCAGTCGGGGCAGCGGAAGGGCCTCTCCTCCGTGTGAACCCGCTGATGGACGAGGAGAGTGCAGCTCATCTTAAACTTCTTCTCACACTGAGGACACTCGAAGGGCCTCTCCCCGGTGTGGACGCGTCGGTGGACACTGAGGTGTGAGTTTTGCTTGAAGCCCTTCCCGCAGTCGGGGCAGCGGAAGGGCTTCTCATCCGTGTGAATCCGCTGATGGACGAGGAGCCTGGAGCTGGTCTGAAACCTCTTCCCACACTCGGGACACTCGTAGGGCCTCTCCGTGCTGTGGATGCGCCGGTGGACACTGAGGTGTGTGTTGCGCTTGAAGCCCTTCCCGCAGTCGGGGCAGCGGAAGGGCCTCTCCTCTCGGTGAATCCGCTGATGTACGAGGAGAGTGGAGCTGGTCTGAAAACTCTTCCCACACTCGGGACACTCGTAGGGCCTCTCCCTGGTGTGGACGCGCTGGTGTTTTATCAGGCTGGAGCTCCATCCAAAGCTCTTCCCACATTCCAAGCAGGTGTAGGGCCGATCCCCGGTGTGGATCACCTGGTGCTGAATGAGATTCGAGCTGCCTCTGAAGCTCTTCCCACACTCCACACACTCGTAGGGCTTTTCCCCACTGTGGGTCCTCTGGTGTTGCATAAGATTGCTCTTTAGGTAGAAGCTCTTCCCACATTCCCCACACTCGTGGGATCTTTCCCCACTGTGGATCACCCGGTGCCGGTGGAGATCAGAGACATCTCTGAAGCTCTTCCCACATTCCCCACACTCGTAGGGTTTTTCCCCAGTGTGGATCACCCGGTGCCGGAGGAGATCAGAGCTGGATCTGAAGCTCTTCCCACATTCCCCACACTTGTAGGGCCGTTCCCCAGTGTGGATCAGCTGGTGCTGGATCACGTGGGACCTGTGCCTGAAGCTCTTCCCACATTCCCCACACTCGTAGGGTCTTTCCCCAGTGTGGATCCTCTGGTGCTGGATCACGTGGGACCTGTGCCTGAAGCTCTTCCCACACTTCCCACACTCGTAGGGCCGTTCCCCAGTGTGGATCCTCTGGTGTCGGATCAGGCTGGAGTTGTAGCTGAAACCCTTCCCACATTCCAGGCACTTGTGGGGCTTCTCCCCTCCATGAGGCTTCTCCACCAGCTCTGAGCTCCGGCTGGATCTCCAGCCGCCCTCTTGGCACAGGGCGGGTCTTTCCTCCTCGCAGCTCCCTGGGCTGGGTGTGCAGCCCCTCCTCCTGCGGGATCTCCGGGGCTTTTCCTCCTTCTCCATCTGGGCACTCCTTGGGAATGACAAATCCTGGTTTGGGGAGAAAACAAGAGGAGAGCACCTTAGGCTGGGGGTTCCTCCTTGCCCAAGTTATTCTCAAAAAGTCCGTGGGTACCCTGTGTCTGTAAGAACCTCCAAAACACCAAGATTCAGCCTACAAGTCCTCCAAACATCAACACACAGATCAAAAATTCCCCACACATCGAGACTCAGACAAAATTTCATCTACAATACAAAGATTCAGCCCCTCGCAAAACCTCCCCCGCCCACCTCCCCAAATTCCCCTCGCGAGGGCGCTGGGGCCGAGGGCGGGGCGCACGTGGGGTCCAGGGGGGCACCGCTGGGACCTGCGGGTCCGCCTGGCAACTGGTGAGTCATCAGCGCCGCGCGCTCCCATTGGCGGAGCCTGCCCGAGGGGTGGGGCTGCAGCAACGGGGGACACCCTGCTCCAGGGGGGATGTCCCGCAAACGGGGAACCCCCATGAAAGGGAGAAGAGGAAAGTGTCTTTACAAACAGATGCTGCGAATCTGCTTGGGGATAGGGCCAGGCACTCGGACATATGGAAGGGACAGAAGAAGGCATCACTTCCAGAAAATGTTATTAACTGACCACACAGACTGCTGCTCAGCCAAGGTCCTGCTAAATTCATCAACTTCGACAAGAAGAACAAAGAACGAACCAAGCTGTGACTATCGTTACCTATACAGAAGTGGGGTGAATGTTGAGGAGGGGATGATCAGGAGACAGATCAGCAGTGAGAGATCAGGGGGGTCTGTGAAGAGTCGGCAGGGAGAGAGCACTGAAAATCTCATCAGTGAGGACACTGGGATCTTCAGGGAGTGAACATGGCAGGGCACCCATGGAGGGTGGAAAAGGGAAAGCCAGGAAGGCGTCCTGGCAAAAGGGATGACGATCGCAAAATAACTCTGAAGGGTCCCTTTGGGAGAATGCGGAGGTAGTTTGCCCAGAGTTTTACCTTTCATGTTTTTCAGATTCTGCGCTGCATAGGGGTGTAGTTCTGAGCCTCAGATTAAGTGCTGCTAAGCTCTCATCACAGAGTAGGTACACAAAACAAATCCTTCTCCTGCTGAAGACCAAGGACAACAAGCACAACTTTCAAGCCCAAATGCATAAAACACGGTGGACTAAAGAGACAAACGAGGAGCACGACACCGCACGACCTGAGGCTGTGGTTGGACAACTGGGCTCCAATATGCAAATGGCCCAAACTTAACAAAATTTAGGACCTTGTGACCAGTCGTCCATTTTGTGACCATTCTACGTCCCCCTGGAGTGTAGCCCTGGTCAGGCTCCTGCCCTGCCCAAGGTGTACCCTAAAGAGCTTTCAATAAAAATCGACTTTATTCTCTAGCTCTGTGCAGTCCCTGTTACAGGTCAGCCTTCCCAAGGCATCGTTCTCCCAGAGGTAATTAAGGACATGGACACCCAGAGGGGCAATAAGGGAGGTCGAGAAGGGATTTAGACAACAGGGGATGGATGGCGTTGGTGTGCTGGGAAGGGTTAGGGAGGAGTGTGAAGGAATTTGGTCAAGGCAAGAAGCAGCAGGAGGAATCTCTGTGGTCAGAAAAAGGAGGATGGAAAAGAGGAGGAAGAGAGAAATACTGAGGACCGGGACGTTTTCCAGCAGGGTCTTATCCTCAAACTTGGCCAGCTGCTGCAGATCCTTTGTGCCCCCGGTTTCCAGGAGAGGAAAACAAGGAGGTCAGGATCCCAGGGGGTTTCTCCGTGCTGGGGGGCGGCAGCAGCGGGCGCAGAGGTGCGGCACCGGGAGCACGGGCTGGGGGGCCTGTGGGGAGCTGTGGGGCAGCCGGGGCTCAGCAGGAAGGAAGGAACAGCCGGGAAATGTGGAAGGATCGAGATTCTCCTTTAAGGATTTTGTTTGGGTCTCTGGAGAAAGGAATGACTCTGCAGAAAGCTCAGCAGCGGTCAGAGGAGGAGCACCCACAGGCACTCAGGGGGGCTGCAGGAGCGGCACAAGAAGCCCCTGGAGCACTTGGGCACAAAGGCACAGCAGGTGAAGGCAAGAAGGGAGGAGGAAAAGGCCAAGCTGGAGGCAAAGGCCATGGCAGAGTTTCTACAGCCCCTGAGGGATGAACCCCAGCGCCCAAGGGGGCCCCAGCACCGAGGGGACGGGCTCGGCCACAAGCACCTGGCACAGGCATTGCCCTCCTCGGCGGGGGAGAGCCCACCCAAACAGCCCCTGGCAAGGAAGCAGGGTTCCATCTGCAGGCCACAAGGACACTGCAGGCACACACAGCAGCACCCTCAGCAGGAGCAAGTCCACCCCTGCATGGACATGGATTCCTGGGGCTGCCAGAGCTCCCATTCCACCAGGGACCCACCACACTGCAGCCCTTGACAACATTCAGGCTGGGGCTGCATCCACACGAGGCCTTTCCTCACACACACAGGGGCCTCTCCATCCACTCTGGATCTTAGACCTAAGGGGGGAAAATCCCAAAAATGTCTTTGATTATTCGGGGGACAAGTGGGAAAGATGAGCAGATGTGTTTTAGTCAACGACTATCAGCAGCTGTGGGGGATGGGTTTGAAATGCAGAAATTGTTATTTGCTCCTAATTGTGACTGTAATTTACTGGGGAGGGATTTGATGGCTATTTTGGAAATGCAAATTAATACTGTAAAAGGTGAAACACAGGCCAGTTCTCTTGTACCTTTGTGTCAAATGTCTGGCAAGGCCTGTGCTGAAGTGAACCCACAAGTGTGGGCAGCGCCAGGGAAAGAGGGAAAATCAGACACCCAGCCTCTCCAAACGACTCTGCAGCAACCAGGACAAGTGGTGTCTAAAAGCAATCCCCTGTTCCAGGGAGGGAAGGAAGGGCTTACAGCCTTGCTGGGGGTTGGGTTTGTTCCTTCTTTCTCTAAAGAATTTTTTCCCCACAAGTTACCAAGGAGACCAAGTGCTGGATACTTGAGAGTACTTAACGGAAACAAAGAGGTGGACAAAGGTGGAAGGGGGAGATAACGCAGGTAGAAGACGGAGCTTGAGGCAGCTGCCGGCTTTTCTTTTTCCAGCGTTCGGGTGAAACATTAATTTTGAAGAGTTAAAGATTTTAGTTAAACCAGATATTGCTGAAGTAAGACAGATAGACTTCCCTTTTGATAAGCAGAAGCCGGATTTAAGGAACTGATAAATCACGAGGCCTGTCAACTTACGTTTGTGTATTCTGACTAATCAATAGGCTTCAAGAAGGACAATGAATTCATAAATCAGATACTCCTGGGAAAACAGGATTCAGTTGTCACACAACACTAAAAGGTTAAAAAGTCAAAGCGAAGAAGACTCACTCACTTCATCATTCTGAGACCCTGCCCCATAAAAAAGACCACTGACCCATTTCAAAGAACAAACCACGCATGCTTAATAGCTTTTGGCTAATTACCATACGAAGCGGGGAATGGGATGAACTAAAGTCATGAATATACATTTGTGTTTTGCGTATTCAATCCTTCTGTACATAAAAAGACCCTGTGATCTTCTGTAGGGGCGCGTGTGTTTGGGAGCTATCCCGCACGCTGCCCGGCGTCGTCATTAAACGTACACTTCCTAACTTTAAACCGTTAGAGAGTCTTTTGTCCGTCATAGTTGGATATCGGCATTAGGGCGATATTCATATTTTTTTAATAATTCAGTTCTTGGTACTGTTTTCGTTTGTTATTAATGCTGCAGTTGTTTGGTGGGGGGTTTTTTGTGTCTGTTTCCTTTGTAATACATACTAGTAAAGAACTGCTATTCCTGTTTCCCGAATCTTTGCCTAAGAGCCTCTGATTGTAATTTATAATTGAAAAAGAATAAAAGGGGGCGGGGTTTACACTCTCCATCCCAAAGGAAACTGCAGTTGGTTTTTTTTATTACCTGGCAGATACCTGTCTTCCCAAACCAAGACAAGCCTGTTATCCAGCCCCTGTTCAAGGCAGGGCTTTGGGAGCCAGGCATCTCTCCCTAGAATGCTCCTCCTATGCTGCCAACCAAGAAATCAGATGGAATCCACAGAATGGTGCAGGACCTAAGAAGAAGAAATGAGATGATCAAACCCAGGCACCCCACAGTCTCAGATCCTTACACCAGCTGGAACCAGGTTCCCTCCTCACACTGCTGCCATTCAGGACTTGATGTCAAAGATGATTTCTGGGGATGCCCACTGACACGGGATGCTGAACAGGATTTGGCCTTTGAGCGGGAACAAGAGGGAGAAGGGAAAATGGGAAAGACATGGACGGTCCTTCTGCAGGGATGCACAGAAGCACCAGCCCTATTTGGGCAAGCCTTGCAGAAAATATCAAAAGAATTTACCTCACCCCAAGAGACTGGGGTAATGCAGGATGAGGATGACTCGCTCCAGTCAGGAGGACACGAAGTGGCAGAAGAAGCCTCTGTGGAATGGCTCCATTTTCAGGGTAAAAAGAAACTTTGAGTATGTGAAAAAAACCCGCAAATGGTGGAGAAAAAATTTAAATATTTGGGACATATTTTGATAGAAGGTTTGTGGTGAATTGACCAAGGGAGGGTCCAGGGAATCTCAGAAGTAACGTTACCCAGGACTAAAAAGGAGCTGGGACAAGCATTAATGGGACCTGGATTGAGGATTCTCTGTTCTAGCCAGAACATTGTGTGACTTTGTAACCCCAGACAGCCTCAAAGTTGCGGTATAGACATGAGAAAGAGAATAAAACATGAGACATAAAGAAACAAAATGATGGATGCCCCAGCCATGGCTCTCCCAGACTCCCCAAAGGAATCGGAATTGTCTGTGGATGTCAAACAGGCCACGACTGACCCCGCACTGAAGGCACCGGAGCAGCAGCCAGGGCTCCACAGCGGGGGAAGCCCCTGTGCCTGCCCACAGATCCTCTGCTGGAATCGTCTGCCTGGGCACCTCCTGGGGCATCTCCACACACTGGGGGCCAAGCCTTGCTGCCACTGCTGGAGCTTCAGTGGTTTCTGTGCCTGCACTCGCCACAGGGCTGGGGAAGACAACGGGAGAATTCCACTCTGGCTCTCAATCACACTCACACACTGGGCTGGAAGGGATTACATTGTGGGAAAACATACCGGCTTTAAATTTAGGGGGTTTTGAATTTCTCTACTCAGGCTTGGTTTGCCTTTGCCCTGGGGAAAGGAATTTTAGAAGATTTTTTTTAAAGGGATGTTACACCACTCAACAGAGATGAGTTTAACATCTCAACAGACTGGGAATAGCCCAAAAGACACCCACAGAGATAACGACCAGCAACAAAACATCAACGACCATCAGCAAACAGCAACCAACATCTACCCCAGACACTGCCCCTGGAATAGCTGGAGACACCTGGTCTGGAAAAGGCTGGTAAGGAAATCCAGGAGTGCCGACCTAATTAACAGCAGAGGCAAAGAAATCCGGCTCCAGTAGGAAACCAAATACTCAGAACTTCACAGTTTGGAAGCAATGAACATAAATCCAATGGATTTCTATGGGTTCAGACTGTTTAAAGTTTAGGGAAAGTCCAGTAAACCTCACGTGTCATGGAATGATTTTCTCTGCAAACCCGGGCTGTGTGTGGATGAAATGATTTCTGTTGCACATCCTGGCTATGATCAAGTAATGCCTTGACTCTCTAACACTGAAGATACTGTTGGAGAATGTTTGTATTTCCCGCAGTTTCAGTGACAAGATTACATTATTGGAAAAATCTTCCGTAATAACCATACTTATATATTGTCAGTTAGGATTGGGCCAGGGGTGTGAGAATCAATTTTTAGTTTTAGGAAAAGAAGTAGAAAAAACTTGATTGCTGTGCAATGTTTCTGGGTATGTCTGTGTGCGCGGCTCTTAAAGATGGAAAAATTTTGGTAGGGGTTTTTCGGTGTCCACCTTTCGGTTGCATTTTGCAAAACTAGAAGAGCTTTGAAGGTGACCCTTTTCCCATAAACAGTTAAAAGAATGTTGTTAGAAACAAATAAAGAAAAGACAGACTCTGGGGGGACCACACGTGAGTCATCCAAAGGCTGCTCTGCAAGAGAAGCTTCCTTCCAGGCAGCCAGGAGAGGAGCTTTAGAAATGCAAATTAACACTGCTGGGGAAAAGTGTGGACAATGCACCAGGCTCTTCTTGCCCGGGGGAGGAATTGGGCTCATTCCCTCTGTCCCTCACCCCAAGCTCTGCCTGCTGGCACAGATGGAATTGGCACAGCCAAAGGCAGAGCCCACAGTGAGGAGATCTGACTCTGCAACACAAATTGCTTCAGCTGCAAAGGGAAACAGCAAATGGAGAATGTTGTGAAAACTTCACTAAAAGAAGTGGGGGGGAATCATCCCTCTCCCCACTCCAACATGTGCTCTCACTGTCTGTGTCACACAGGGAGCATTAGACCACTGGGGTGTTTGTGCTACCACAAGTTCAGAGAAATCACTTGGGAATCCAAGTGTGTGAGGATTTAATCAGAGAAAAGAGATCAATTGATGCAGCCCTGGCTGGAGGGAGCACCCAAAAATGGGAAAAGATGAACGGCCATCAGAACAAATCCTGCAACACCACGGACCAGCCCCAGTGATCCCGAACCAATTCAGATCAGGGGCCAGAGAACCCACTGATCATTTCAATGGCAGAATTAGATTACAAGACGTCCACAAAATAATAACCAACCAGACAGATCCAGCTCCTCAGCCTGGCCCACCAATCCACTCAAACGAAGAATGCAACATCTCACCGTGGGATGGGATCAGATTATCCATTAGCAGAAGGAGGAGGACAGGGTGGAAAATTAAAATGACTCAAGCTGCTGTTGGAAAAGAGATGACAACAGAAAAGTGGTGAAACAGGTAACAAAGGAACCACCAGTTTCAGAAAATGTTACTGACACGGACTGCTGCTCAGCCAGGGTCCTGCGAAATTCCTGAACGTGGAGAAGAACAAAGAGTGAACAGAGCCACGAGTATCGGATGTTCTACAAAAGGGGGTGCACATTAACGAGGACATGCAGGAGGCGGATCGGGAACTCGGAACCTTCCAAGGACCTTCGCCACTGGGCAAAGGGACAGGGAGATGCAGAAGGGAAAATCAGGATAAAAAGGAGCCCGCGGACAACAACTGGAGAGACCCCGCGGCAAACGCCGCACGGCCTCTCCCTTTGTTCGGGAATAAAGTCACTTTTACAGGACTCCTCGGTCTCCTCCGGGGACACAAACCTCTGGCCACGGGAATTTTCCCGCACAGCCCCGGGGACAGGGCGGCCACCTCCGTCCTCCCCGCAGGAAGCGGGACGAGGCAGCGCTGCTCCGGCACCGGCTCCTGCCGAGGCAGCGGCGGGAAGGAGACCGCGGGCAGCCGCTCCCGCAGCGCCCTCAGGCCACGGGGAACACGGCGCCGACACGGCACAAGGAACCCGCCAGAGCCCCCTGCCGCCCCCTCCGCCCGCAGCCGGCCCCGAGCCCCGGCAGAACCGAGCGCGGCTCCCACCCGCGCTGGGGCCGCCTCCGAGCTCCGCCGCCGCCTCACCGGGCTCCGGCCGCTGCCGCCGCTCCCGGGCCCGCACACACGCTCCGCCAATGGCGCCTCTGCCGAGCCACGCCCGCCCGGGGGGCGGCCCCAGGGCCGGGCTTGGCCCCGCTCGGCCCAATCGGCGCGTGAGAATTTTGTGTGACGGCATAATCCACCAATGGAAGCGCGTCAAGGGCGGGCTCTGCACACGGCCCACCCCCGCCCCGCGCTCTCAGGCCCCGCCCCCGGGCTGTGTGAGGGGAAAGCCGCAGATGAGGAACAGCGCTGGGACGGGCCCGGGCCCGAGTCGGGATTGAGCTGGAAACACAAACAAACTTCTCCGCACCTCCCGGCCCGCCTTTCCCAGCCCGGCGTGTTCCCGGGACCGGCTCCGAGGAAAGCCGTCACTTCTCCTGGCCATAATTAGGAGCATCAGCGCATGGCTTTGATTTCCCCCCAAAAGGGAAAACCCCCCAGGCCCTTGGGCTGAGTGGAGGAGGGGGGAGATTTCTGGCAGAAAACTCCCAAAGTGGTTTTTCCCCAGAGTCGGGAAGAAGAAACCAAAGCCAAGTGAGGCGGGGCCCCCCACCCATGCCGGGGGTTCGGCCCCTTCCCTTTCACCCCCCGGGAACAGCGCCGGGACTGGGGGGGCCCGGGCGGGACTGGGGGGCACAGGGGGGTCCCCAGCACCGGGGGGTCCCTTGGGGGGTCCCGGCTGATAACGGGAGTGGGACAGGAGGGTGTCCCCCCGTCATCACCAGGGATCCCCCCAATTTACCTGGACCCCCCAATCCATGGGACGCCCCCAACTCACCACGGGCCCCCCCCCCCCCCCAAGCCCCCGGCCCCTGTTCTCAACTGGGAATCCGCAAATCCTTTGGAATTCCCACCTGGGAGCCCCAAACTGCCCCCCCGGAACCTCCAAACCACTTGTGACACTGTAATGGAACTGGTGGCACTGGGTTGGGGACACTGGGATGGAACTGGGTTGGTGACACTGGGATGGAACTGGGCTGGTGGCACTCGGGTGGTGACAGTGGGACAGAACTGGTGGCGCTGGGTTGGTGACACTGGGATGGAACTGGGTTGGGGACACTGGGATGGAACTGGGTTGAGGACACTGGGTTGGGGACACTGGGATGGAACTGGGTTAGGGACATTGGGATGGAACTGGGCTGGGGACACTGGGATGGAACTGGGTTGGGGACACTGGGATGGAACTGGGCTGGTGACACTGGGCTGGTGGCACTCGGGTGGTGACAGCGGGACAGAACTGGTGGCACTGGGTTGGGGACACTTGGATGGAACTGGGTTGAGGACACTGGGATGGAACTGGGTTGGGGACACTGGGCTGGTGGCACTCGGGTGGTGACAGTGGGACAGAACTGGTGGCACTGGGTTGGTGACACTGGGATGGAACTGGGTTGGGGACACTGGGATGGAACTGGGTTGGGGACACTGGGCTGGTGGCACTCGGGTGGTGACAGTGGGACAGAACTGGTGGCGCTGGGCTGGTGGCACTGGGCTGGAACTGGTGGCACTGCCCCGTCCCCGGTGCCACCTGTGCGGTGTCCCCGCAGTGTCCCCGCAGTGTCCCCGCTCTCGGCCCGCGGTGGCCGCGGTGTCCTGCCGGGGGGGGAGGGGAGGGGAGGGGAGGGGGGAGGAGGAGGAGGGGGCTGTGTCCGGCAGTGACGTCACATCGTCCCATTGCAGCGCGACATTTCCGGCGTGTCGCCGAGTGCCACTCCGGGCCTGTTCTCCCCCCGCCCCCCCGGGAGTGTCCCCGGAGTGTCCCCGGAGTGTCCCCAGTCGTCATGGATCCCTGGGAGGTGCGAAAATGCCGGCGCGGGGTGGGGGAGGGGACAGGGGGGACACCGGGAGTGGCAGAGGGGATGGGGGGGGGTGGCAGGGGGTCCGAGCAGGGTTGTGGGAGTCCTGGAGGGGTTTTGGGGGATCTCAGGTGGCGTTTGGGGGTCCCAGGTGAGGTTTGGGGGGTCCCAGGTGGAGTTTGGGGGGTCCCAGGTGGGGTTTGGGGGATCCCAGGTGGCGTTTGGGGGATCCCAGGTGGGGTTTGGGGGTCTCAGGTGGGGTTTGGGGGGTCCCAGGTGGGGTTTGGGGGATCCCAGGTGGCGTTTGGGGGATCCCAGGTGGGGTTTGGGGGTCTCAGGTGGGGTTTGGGGGTCCCAGATGGGGTTTGGGGGATCCCAGGTGGGGTTTGGGGGGTCCTGAAGGGGTTTTAGGGGATCCCAGGTGGCGTTTGGGGGTCCCAGGTGGGGTTTGGGGGGTCCCAGGTGGGGTTTGGGGGTCCCAGATGGGGTTTGGGGGTCCTGGAGGGGTTTTGGGGGATCCCAGGTGGCGTTTGGGGGTCGCAGGTGGGGTTTGGGGGGTCCTGGGAGGTTTCGGGGGTCTTGGGGAGGGGTTTTTGGGGGTCCCAGGTGGGGTTTGGGGGGTCCTGGGGGGTTTTGGGGGATCCCAGGTGGGTTTTGGGGGTCCCAGGTGGGGTTTGGGGGTCCCAGGTGGCGTTTGGGGGGTTCTGAAGGGGTTTTAGGGGATCCCAGGTGGCGTTTGGGGGATCCCAAGTGGGGTTTGGGGGGTACTGGAGGGGGTTGGGGGGTCCTGGCGTGGTTTTGAGGGTCACAGGTGGGGTTTGAAGGGTCCTGGAGTGGTTTTGAGGGTCACAGGTGGGGTTTGAAGGGTCCTGGAGGGGTTTTGGACGATCACAGGTGAGGTTTGGAGGGTCTTGGCCAGATTTTGTGGGGTCCCAGGTGCAGTTCGAGGGGTCCCAGGTGTGGTTTAGGGGGCGCCTGGAGGATCGGGGTCAAGGGGGACAGCAGCGGGTGACAGAGGGGACGAGAGAGTGACAAAGGGACAGCTGAGCCCTCCACGAAGGCTTCCAAGGGGTTCCCCAGGAGGCCACAAGTGCCACGAGGTCCCCGCCACCTCCCCTGTCCCCTTCCCAGATGCTGGAGGCGCAGGTGGACGTGGTGGCCACCCTGGGCGAGCTGGTGGCCGCCGTCACCACGCCACGCGGGGACGTGTGGCCGTTCGTGTCCCCGGAGTACCTGCACGCAGCCCTGAGGACGTTCACCTGCACCCTCCAGGACACCCTGAGCCTCCATGAAGTCACTTCCCTGGGTTACCTCGCTGTCACCTCCCTGGGCCACGCCCTGAGCGCACTCGGGGCCACCTCGGGGGCCACCTGGGCCGATGTGAGAGCCACGGTCAGAGCCTGGCGGGAGTCGGTGGACGCGCTGAGGGAGAGCTGGCACCGGGTGGTTGGGGAGGCCTTGGATCTCCCTGGTGCCTTGAAGGGCAAGGCCACCTACAGCTTAACTGACATGGTCATGGATCTGTGTGACAGTATTGCCAGCAGGAGGACAGCTGGGGACAACCTGGTGGACACAACCCAGCAACCCCCGGTGGCCTGCCCCACCAGGACGGGACAGTGGGCCGGGGAGGTCCGGAATCTGCTGGGCCGCTTGACGTCGGCATGTTCCAAAGCCGAGAGCCTCACCTTTGAGCTGCCCGACCGGATCTGGCGCATCGAGTTAATAGCGTGGATGAGAGAGGAGACGTCCCTCGATGTCCTCGAGGACTTGGTGGCCTCGCTGACCAAGGCCAAGCGGCTGTCTAAGGCCAGCGCCCGCCTGGCTACAGATCACCTGCTGCGGGCGGTTGGGGACATCCACGACCTCCTCTTGCGTCCCTATGGCGGCTCCGGTGGCCCCCTTAGCTCCGGTGGCCCCGGTGCGCGCTTGGTGGCCAGACTGTGCCAAAAAGCCATCGAGGACATCCCGAGGTTGCGCCGAGAAGCCGCCGAGGACACCCCGGGGCCGCGCCAAGAACAGCGCAGAGCGCCGTCGTGGGGCGAAACAAGTAACGGCAGCTCAACCACAGGAACACCTGAACAGCCTGAGGGTACTCGGGGAAAACCCGAGCCAGGTGCAGTTTGTGACACGGCCAACCATCTCCCAAAACACCCCGATTTATTACCCCCAGGGACACGGTGTGAACTGGCAACGTCCAAATCGGTACGTTTTGTAAAAGACTGTTACCACGAATGGATTCCCGTAAGAGTTCCTGGTACTTCACCACAAAGACAAGACTTTCTAATCATAGGCAAGGGCAGTACGGAAACTGTTGGACTTTCGGTTCTTCCAGCTGTCGTCTCGGCAAATTGTAACGAGGAGCTGAAGGTTTTAGCTCTTGCTCACAAGGCCCCGGTGGTGATTGAACCAAAAACACCAATAGCTGTTGCTATTGCACTGCCAATGAATAGAAATGAGCGAGCTGGATACCGAGAATTACCTTGTGACGGCTTTAACCCGGCGCCTAATGACCGCTGGGTGAAACAAATCACCAAGGAACAGCCGGAGCTGGAGTGCAGTCTGACACACATGGAGTCTGGTGAAACAGTCCAGATCACAGGCGTGCTGGACACGGGGGCGGATGTCACCGCGATTTCTCATGGACATTGGCCGAGCGATTGGAATCTGGGGCCGCCCGAGTGTCTCCTCACGGGGTTTGGAGGAGCTACGGAGTGTAAGCAAAGTAAATCCGAGATTACTGTCACGGGTCCCGAAGGAAAGACAGCAGACATCCGGCCCTACGTGGTGTGGGATAACTCAACAGTGTGGGGGAGAGACGTGATGTTCCAGTGGAGAGCAAAGATGGAATTGGATTCGTAATGGAAACCACAGCGACGCCTGCCACTCATCATTAAGTTACCGTTATTCCGTTATCGTGGAAAACCAATCAGCCTGTTTGCATAGATCTGTGGCCTCTTGAATGCCCTCAAAAAACTAGTGAGGGAACAGCTACAAAAAGGCCACATCAAACCCACACACAGCTCCTGGGATTCCCCGGTGTTTGTCATTCAGAAGAAGACTTCTCTGATTCCTGGAGATTGCTTCATGACTTGAGGAACAAAATGATAGAGGACATGAGGCATTTCCGACCTGGATTTCCTTCTCTCTCAGTGATTCCGAGAGACTGGCCTCTTGTTGTCATCGACTTAACAGATTGTTTTTTCACCATTCCACTGCATCCAGAGGATGCTCCTGGATTTTCCTTTTCGGTTCCAGCCATCAGTAGAGGAGAATCACTGCAAAGGTATCACTGGACGGTTTTACCACAAAGAGATGCAAAGGACCTGCAGCCGGCTCCGACCTCGCCGAACCCGAGAACAGCCCCACGCCCGTTCCCAGTGAACCCGTGAGGGGCCCCTTCAATCCTCCCGTAACTTACCTGGGCTCGTAGCGACCCCCCCGGTGCTGACAGCGGGCTGCCCACTCCGAACAGCAGCCCTCCTGAACGAAACGGGTTTGAACACCGCGGGAATTTCAACAACTTCCTGCAGCGCTACTGCGCATGTGCGGCACGCCCGCCCGCACAGAAAAATGGTGGCTCCCTGCAAAGACCTTCCGTACAACGAAATGGCCGCTCCCTGTGTTTTTCCGTACCCGCTCTTTTCAAGGACAAATCATCCAATGAAAAAGTGACACTCAAATTATTTCTATTTTTGACTCAATGACCCCATGGTCCACAATGTGGGCTTTATTACCCAATCAAAGAAACCACCCAAACACATGAATTGAAGGTGAAGAAGTAGTTGTGTTTGTGCAGGTCCAGGGCCCGGGTGGATTCCAGCGGAGAACGGGAAGCCAAATCAAGCACAGGAACACGCTGACAGCTCCAAGAGCAGAGAAGCAGCACGCAGACGTGAGCTGCACGGAGACTGTAGCTGATGGCAGACATCTTTTGTCCCACGTGCAAGAACTGTCAACCCTGGGGTTTGTGTTCGTGTAAAAGGTGTGGGAATCGTTGGTATCGTAGAGCTCTGTTGGCACAAGCGTGGTGAACATCGTGGTGTGATCTAGAATCCCAAACAAAGCACAAGGCCGTTGGATTTTTCGTTGGAGTGGGTCACGGTGAAGAAAGCAGCCCCCATCTTCCCATTCTTCGGGAGGAATGGAGGAGGGAATTTTTGAGAGAATCAAAAGAGATTCAAATTTGGAGAGTTGAATGCAAACAAAATAATTCAGTGCCTTATATCTGGCCGGTCCCGGGTGAAATTTGTGGATGAACCAAAAAAGGGAACGTCCTGAAAGATGTGCCTGGAAATTAAAAATGAAAAAGGAAGTGCCTTAAATCAAAAAGCATTAAGTTAAATCAGGGATCGTGTTTATATCTTATTTTGTTTGCCTTCATCAATGCAACCTTACCTGTCGATCAACCAAAGACCAACACTTGGGGAGCAGTGGTGTTGTAGAATCCCTTTGTTAGAGAATGGTTTAAGGGAAATCTGGGGTTCAATCAAATGTTACGCTTTTTTGCGTGCTTGCTTTTAGTAATTTACTTGCTTTTAGTAATTTACTTGCTTTTAGTGATGCAAATTTGCCACTCAGTCAACCTAAAACAAACGTCTGGGTGACTTTAGCCAGTGCATCAGGTTCAGATACCGTATGTCTGTCCAATACAACCCAGAAAAGCCATTTCCCACCTGTCTGGTTGGTGTGCCAGTGGATGCTTGGCCAGCTCCAGAGAAAACTGACAGAGCCATTCAAGGTACAATTGCAGGATCATCCACATGGGATTTCTGGTCCCCGGTAGATGCATGGAACTGGTGGGTTCCTCACCTTCCCACGGCATCTCGTGAACCTGAAGTACCGAAGACTTTTGGTTCTGTAAACATGATGTTTTCATGCCAAATTAAACTGTACAGGGAAAGATCAATTTTTGGTCAAGGATGTTTGTCCTTACCACTCTGTGTACAAAAATGAGATTAATTGGTGTAATCATACTTCTTTAGTTCAGTCACACGTCAGTCCACACGGACATGAGGTACAAATGCAAGTTTAGTTTTAAATAAATAGAGGGTTTTTAAGTGCCTTAGCAAATAAGAGACGAAATCAGCAAGAAAGAGACCTAAAGTCTAGTTTAAAGTTCAAGTGACATTGCCTTCTGCAAGGTTGGTTTAATTCTAATCCTAACAAAAATAATGTAGCCCTGCTGAAACATGCCCAGACAGAACAGACAGAGCTACATGTGCAGAATTTGTGTAAGAAATTGCAAATATTGTCGCACATCAATCTTAGCTTAGGCCAGGCCCAACAAGGCAATACTGGACTCGTGTTTCTACCTGATTGGTAGAAACCAATAGAATAAAACGCGCTGCTTTAAAGTTCAGGGAAGACCAATCACAAATGCCACTGTTGTTGTTTCTGCGGCTGCTACTGATAAGACAGTAGATATCTATATGCATATATAAATATATGCACACTGATAAGACTCAGGGGACACACACTACAGGTGCTGCCGCTGCTGCTGTTGCTGCTTCTGCTTGGGACTCAGAAACTTGTGGGAATGCATTTCCACACCCAAGCAAATGATTCTATTTAAGGAAAAAAGTTTCAGTTTACCTTTGAACTTAGAAGGCAGCCAAGCTGGAAAGTTGTGTGCCCTTCTCATGGACATCAGCCCAGTGCCAGCACAGGGGCACTGGTTGGGCTTTGGAGATGTTTCTCAGGACCTGTGGCTGCTGCTATTGGCAGCAAGGCAAATTGTCCCTCCTTACTCATCCTATACTTGAGAATGAGCTCAGAGGTGCTCAGGCGCTTTTTAATGTGTCCTGGCCAGGGGTCAGAGGCTTCTCCGACACCTGTGCTCGCCTTTTGTTTCTGTGTTGTTTGTCATTTTATCGTTTGTAAAATGTTTTATCTTTTGTTAAAACCTTTCTTTGTTAAAACCTTTACGTTACCAAACGCACTTGAAGAGCCGTCTGGCAAATGTTATGAAGCCACTCTGGGAGGTTGCAGGCCGACCCTCAGGCTTGATGCATCTTCATGGGGCTCATTACACGCTGGCCTCATGTGAGAATGTATCAGAAACTTTATGTTCTTGATGTTCTTCGTGAAACTTTCTGTTAGAAGGCTTCCTGCACGCTGCTGTGATAAGATGCCACCGCTCCTGCTGGGGACACGGGGACTTCACTGGCTCAGTCTGTGACGACCTCGGCCTCCATGAGGCTGATTAATCGTGCAATAAAGGACTTTGCTTTCACAACTGCCCATCGCCGTTGTCTTCAGTGAGGACACCCCGAAAACTCGACACACGATGGCCCCCGTGGCCGAGCGGTGCCAAAGAGCCATCGAGGACATCCCGAGGCTGCTGCGGGCACAGCGACGTCCCGTCATCGGGGTGGTGACGCCATCGGGGACATCGCTGGTGTCACGGATCCTCTCCCCCCTCCCTGCACGGTATTTGAGACAAATTTGGGGAATTTTCCGGGAATTTCGATTGAAACTGTCCCAAATGCTGATGGGAATTCCTGGGCAGACGTCACTGGGGACACTTGGGGACACTCAGGGGACTCACAGGGACATGGGGATAGGGCGTGGATGAGCCCCTTTGGTGCCTTGCAGGACAAGCAGCAGACCCGGGTTAGAAATGACAATATCAATGACAATTCAATATCGCCTTTCGCATTCATGTGTCACCTTTTGCACGTTGTTATTGATGACAAGGATTTTGATACGGTGCAATTTATAATTCCTCTCGGCGGCTTTTCGGCATGACATCATCTCTCAGTTTATGTGTGCACCGTATGGCCGACAGCAATGGCACCGTAATAAATCCATTTTATACCCCAGGCCTTAGCGAAATTAATTAGAGACTGCGCAACGCTGAAATGCTTTTATATTATAACTCTTATAACTGACTTTTGTGTTATAATTAACTTTTCTAGTATAACAAACTTTTACATTATAACCAACTTTTACACCATAACCAGCTCAAGGAATGTCGTTGTCTCAGTTTGAAAGCGAGGTGCGTGCCAGGGAAAGCCGGAGCCTCCCTTGGAATGCGGAATTCAAACCCCCTCCCTCCGAATTGTTATAATTTATAAAATTAAGGGGTTTTTAGCCAGCATTACGGGGATAGGATAACAGTTCTGGTCTGTATAACCAGGCAAACAACAACAACCCCGGCATTAATAATAAACAGGAGCAGGAACCCAGGAACAGCTTCCCTGAGCGCGGCACTTTCCCCTTTGGGGCAGTTCCGGGCACAGCCAGCAGGGGCGCTGGTGGCTCCCGGTGGGCGGGGCAGCTGCGATGATCCCCCCGCGGCTGCAGGGGGCGCTGTGGGGCGGGCTCGGGAATGGCGGCTGTGTCCGAGACGGGAAGGGATGGAAGGGATGGATCAGGAACTGCGGAGCTGTGGCTGAAGGGATGGATGGGATGGATCAGGAACTGCGGAGCTGTGGGTGAAGGGATGGAAGGGATGGATCAGAAACTGCGGAGCTGTGGCTGAAGGGATGGAAGGGATGGATCAGAAACTGCGGAGCTGTGGCTGAAGGGATGGAAGGGATGGATAAGAAACTGCGGAGCTGTGGGTGAAGGGATGGAAGGGATGGATCAGGAACTGCGGAGCTGTGGGTGAAGGGATGGAAGGGATGGATGAGGAACTGCGGAGCTGTGGCTGAGGGGATGGAAGGGATGGATCAGGAACTGCGGAGCTGTGGCTGAGGGGATGGAAGGGATGGATCAGGAACTCTGGAATTGTGGCTGAAGCCACAGAAGGTCTCGGCAGGCTGGGGGTGCGAGCCCACAGCGTAGCCAAAAGCCTCAAAGCAGAGCTGAAGAAGCGGGGTTGGAGGGGCAGGGCTGGCCCAGCTCCAGCAGGACAGGAGGAGGTGAGCTCAGAATTCCTGGGCACACGAGCAGATGGTGGTAGATTTCCCAGGACCAGACTTGGTGGTTACAGTGAACTCCTCCTGCAGCAAGGAGCAGCCCGGCCATCGTCTCTCCAAAAGCCGAGAGCAAGAGACAGCCATAGCTGCCCCCAGCCCCCGTCCTTTCCCTGCCCCCAAAACTCGCGGTCTCTTCCCCCTCGAGAGAAACTCCCAGAGACAAAAAAAAAATCGTAGCCAGGTGCTACAACTGCTCTCCTTCGGTCCCTTTGTTCTGTACACAGAAGTTAGTTTAAGTAGCCGTAAGTACCCAATAGTTAATCTTCTAACAACTCATGGGGAAAAATTCTATAAGTAAAAAAGAAAGAAATCTCATCCCCAACATACGGGCTCCCCACATCCATCCCTAATACGGCCCCACTCCAATCTCAGAGCCAGGTGTCTCCCTCCTCCCAGTAACTCATTTCTCAGGACTGGAAGGTGCCCCAAAACCTCCTCAGTAACCCGATCGCCCCAAGCTCTTCATCCCAACATGCGGCTGTGTCATTGCAGGCCCCATCCCAGCCATCCTACCTCTCCCAAACACAGCCCCGGTCTTGGCGGGGCAGAGCCGCTGCCGGGGCATCGGTGTGTGCAGGGAATCCTTTATCCCTCGTGGGCAGCTCCAAGTTCCCGAGGGAAAAGTCCTGTGTTCTAGGGCTGTCCACCTCCTCAGATTTGTCGTGTTTAATACCCAAGTGCAGCAAGCCCGTGCCGTGTGGCTGAGCGGAGCTGGTTGGGAACACCCCGCTCGTCTCCGCCGCTCGAAGCCGCTTCCCCGGCTCTGGCTGCCGCCTCCGCCCGGCCCCGGCGCGGTCCCGCGGGGTCACCGCTGGTCCCGCAGCTGGAGGGGTTCGATGGGGCCACGCCCCGCCCGTCCCTCGCTGCGGCTCCTTCAGTGACACGGGGCGGCCGAGACCCCTCGGTGCTGCCCCGACCAGCCCTCGGTTCTGCTCTTTTACTGCCGGGGAGTGGCCACTGCCGGTGTGGGTTTTTGTTATTTTTTTATTCTATTCTCTACTGCCGCCGCTTCTCGCCGCTCCTGGTTCAGTTCTTCCGTGACACGGGCGGCGCAGAACCCTTGGTGTGGTTCTTTTCTTGTATTTTATTCTATTCTCTGTGTTCAGTTCTATTCACACCTTGCACCTGCCTGGGGTCCCCAAAGCCCTCAGCAAGCCCCAAGGCTCTCCCAGGAACCCTCAACTCCCTCAAACCCAGCATCCCCCACAGCCCCTGCAAGTCCCCCCATGGCACCGGCCATGGCCATGTCCCCACATGCCACTGGCCATGTCCCACCATGTCCTCACCCATGGCTGTCTCCCCACCGTGTTTCCATCCCTGTCATTGTCCCCCACGTCTCCATCTGTGCCCGTGTTCCCCCCGTGTCCCCAAGAATGGCCATGTCCATGCCCATGTGTCCATGTGTCCATGTGTCCATGTGTCCATGTGTCCATCCACATGTCACTCTCAATATCTATGTCCCACCATGTCGACGTCCCCCCATCATCCCAACCACGTCTCAGTTCAATGTCTCTGTTTTTACCCCACTGTTGGATATTTTAAACGGATGAAGAGAAATGAAAAGCAAATCAAGGCCAAAAGAAAAGGATTTCCCTGTCCATGCCGGCTGAGGATCCACGTGCTTGGCTGGGAGGGAAGAACCATTTTTGGAGGGGTTCCCACCCCACTGTCTCCAAAATCTTGGTCTTGGCCCCACATCATCACCATGTGGCTGCACAAGATGCCCTTGGGCAACAGGAAATCAAAATTATGGAATCCCTGAGGTTGGAAAAGATCTCCAAGACCATCCAGTATTCCTTGATGCCCCCAGAAGACAGGATTGAACACAAAAGATTTTCTGGGGTTGAAAGTCAACAAATCCGCTCTCCCCAAGGAATTCCCAGTGTCGGTCCGTGTCCCGATGGATGTTCCTGCCCCTGCATCCATCAAGGTGCCCATGAAGAGACAGGAAGATGTGGATGCCCCCCAGCCAGGTGTCTTCCCAACACGGATCACCAGGACCACGGATCACCAGGGCTCTGCCCAACGGGGGTCACTGGGGATCATCCAACGCCGATCCTCCCATGGGGGATGGAGCTGGAGCAGCGCACGAAGCTCTTCCCGCACTCGGGGCACTCGCAGGGCTTCCCTTAGTGCTGCCTCCGTTGGTGTTGGGTCAAGTGAGAGCTACTGGAGAAGCTCTTCCCACACTCAGGACACTCGAAGGGCCTCTCCCCGGTGTGGATGCGCCGGTGGACAGTGAGGTCAGGGTTGCGCTTGAAGCCCTTCCCGCAGTCGGGGCAGCGGAAGGGCTTCTCATCCGTGTGAATCCGCTGATGGACGAGGAGAGCGGAGCTCATCTTAAACCTCTTCCCACACTCAGGACACTCGTAGGGCCTCTCCCCGGTGTGGACGCGCCGGTGGACACTGAGGTGTGAGTTGCGCTTGAAGCCCTTCCCGCAGTCGGGGCAGCGGAAGGGCCTCTCCTCCGTGTGAATCCGTTGATGTCTGAGGAGACTGGAGCTGGTCTGAAACCTCTTCCCACACTCGGGACACTCGTAGGGCCTCTTCCCGGTGTGGATGCGCTGGTGTTTTTTCAGGCTGGAGCTCCATCCAAAGCTCTTCCCACATTCCAAGCAGGTGTAGGGCCGATCCCCGGTGTGGATCACCCGGTGCTGAATGAGATCCGAGCTGCGTCTGAAGCTCTTCCCACACTCCACACACTCGTAGGGCTTTTCCCCAGTGTGGGTCCTCTGGTGTTGCATAAGATTGCCCTTCTGGTAGAAACTCTTCCCACATTCCCCACACTTGTAGGATCTTTCCCCAGTGTGGATCAGCCGGTGTCGGTGGAGATCAGAGACGTCTCTGAAGCTCTTCCCACATTTCCCACACTCGTAGGGTTTTTCTCCACTGTGGATCACCCGGTGCCGGAGGAGATCAGAGACCTCTCTGAAGCTCTTCCCACACTTCCCACACTCGTAGGGCTGTTCCCCACTGTGGATCCTCTGGTGCCGGAGCAGGTGGCAGCTGTAGCTGAAACCCTTCCCACATTCCATGCACTTGTGGGGCTTCTCCCCTCCATGAGGCTTCTCCACCAGCTCTGAGCTCCGGCTGGATCTCCGGCCGCCCTCCTGGCACAGGGCGGGTCTTTCCTCCTCGCAGCTCCCTGGGCTGGGTGTGCAGCCCCTCCTCCTGCGGGATCTCCGGGGCTTTTCCTCCTTCTCCATCTGGGCACTCCTTGGGAATGACAAATCCTGGTTTGGGGAGAAAACAAGAGGAGAGCACCTTAGGCTGGGGGTTCCTCCTTGCCCAAGTTATTCTCAAAAAGTCAGCGGGCACCTTGTGTCTGTAAGAACCTCCAAAACACCAAGATTCAGCACAAAAGTCCTCCAAACATCAACACACAGATCAAAAACTCCCCACACATCGAGACTCAGACAAAATTTCATCTACAATACAAAGATTCAGCCCCTCGCAAAACCTCCCCCTCCCACCTCCCCAAATTCCCCTCGCGGGGGCGCTGCGGCCGAGGGCGGGGCGCACGTGGGGTCCAGGGGGGCACCGCTGGGACCTGCGGGTCTGCCTGGCAACTGGTGAGTCATCAGCGCCGCGCGCTCCCATTGGCTGAGCCTGCCCGAGGGGTGGGGCTGCAGCAACGGGGGACACCCTGCTCCAGGGGGGATGTCCCGCAAACGGGGAACCCCCATGAAAGGGAGAAGAGGAAAGTGCCTTACAAACAGATGCTGCGAATCTGCTTGGGGATAGGGCCAGGCACTCGGACATATGGAAGGGACAGAAGAAGCCATCACTTCCAGAAAATGTTATTAACTGACCACACAGACTGCTGCTCAGCCAAGGTCCTGCTAAATTCATCAACTTCGACAAGAAGAACAAAGAACGAACCAAGCTGTGACTATCGTTACCTATACAGAAGTGGGGTGAATGTTGAGGAGGGGATGATCAGGAGACAGATCAGCAGTGAGAGATCAGGGGGGTCTGTGAAGAGTCGGCAGGGAGACAGCACTGAAAATCTCATCAGTGAGGACACTGGGATATTCAGGGAGTGAACATGGCAGGGCATCCATGGAGGGTGGAAAAGGGAAAGCCAGGAAGGCGTCCTGGCAAAAGGGATGACGATCGCAAAATAACTCTGAAGGGTCCCTTTGGGAGAATGCGGAGGTAGTTTGCCCAGAGTTTTACCTTTCATGTTTTTCAGATTCTGCGCTGCATAGGGGTGTAGTTCTGAGCCTCAGATTAAGTGCTGCTAAGCTCTCATCACAGAGTAGGTACACAAAACAAATCCTTTTCCTGCTGAAGACCAAGGACAACAAGCACAACTTTCAAGCCCAAATGCATAAAACACGGTGGACTAAAGAGACAAACGAGGAGCACGACACCGCACGACCTGAGGCTGTGGTTGGACAACTGGGCTCCAATATGCAAATGGCCCAAACTTAACAAAATTTAGGACCTTGTGACCAGTCGTCCGTTTTGTGACCATTCTACGTCCCCCTGGAGTGTAGCCCTGGTCAGGCTCCTGCCCTGCCCAAGGTGTACCCTAAAGAGCTTTCAATAAAAATCGACTTTATTCTCTAGCTCTGTGCAGTCCCTGTTACAGGTCAGCCTTCCCAAGGCATCGTTCTCCCAGAGGTAATTAAGGACATGGACACCCAGAGGGGCAATAAGGGAGGTCGAGAAGGGATTTAGACAACAGGGCATGGATGGCGTTGGTGTGCTGGGAAGGGTTAGGGAGGAGTGTGAAGGAATTTGGTCAAGGCAAGAAGCAGCAGGAGGAATCTCTGTGGTCAGAAAAAGGAGGATGGAAAAGAGGAGGAAGAGAGAAATACTGAGGACCGGGACGTTTTCCAGCAGGGTCTTATCCTCAAACTTGGCCAGCTGCTGCAGATCCTTTGTGCCCCCGGTTTCCAGGAGAGGAAAACAAGGAGGTCAGGATCCCAGGGGGTTTCTCCGTGCTGGGGAGCGGCAGCAGCGGGCGCAGAGGTGCGGCACCGGGAGCACGGGCTGGGGGCCTGTGGGGAGCTGTGGGGCAGCCGGGGCTCAGCAGGAAGGAAGGAACAGCTGGGAAATGTGGATGGATCGAGATTCTCCTTTAAGGATTTTGTTTGGGTCTCTGGAGAAAGGAATGACTCTGCAGAAAGCTCAGCAGCGGTCAGAGGAGGAGCACCCACAGGCACTCAGGGGGGCTGCAGGAGCGGCACAAGAAGCCCCTGGAGCACTTGGGCACAAAGGCACAGCAGGTGAAGGCAAGAAGGGAGGAGGAAAAGGCCAAGCTGGAGGCAAAGGCCATGGCAGAGTTTCTACAGCCCCGGAGGGATGAACCCCAGCGCCCAAGGGGGCCCCAGCACCGAGGGGACGGGCTCGGCCACAAGCACCTGGCACAGGCATTGCCCTCCTCGGCGGGGGAGAGCCCACCCAAACAGCCCCTGGCAAGGAAGCAAGGTTCCATCTGCAGGCCACAAGGACACCGCAGGCACACACGGCAGCACCCTCAGCAGGAGCAAGTCCAGCCCTGCATGGACATGGATTCCTGGGGCTGCCAGAGCTCCCATTCCACCAGGGACCCACCACACTGCAGCCCTTGACAACATTCAGGCTGGGGCTGCATCCACACGAGGCCTTTCCTCATACACACAGGGGCCTCTCCATCCACTCTGGATCTTAGACCTAAGGGGGGAAAATCCCAAAAATGTCTTTGGTTACTCGGGGGACAAGTGGGAAAGATGAGCAGATGTGTTTTAGTCAACCACTATCGGCAGATGTGGGGGATGGGTTTGAAATGCAGGAATTGTTATTTGCTCCTAATTGTGACTGTAATTTACTGGGGAGGGATTTGATGGCTCTATTGGAAATGCAAATCAATAGTGTAAAAGGTGAAACACAGGCCAGTTCTCTTGTACCTTTGTGTCAAATGTCTGGCAAGGCCTGTGCTGAAGTGAACCCACAAGTGTGGGCAGCGCCAGGGAAAGAGGGAAAATCAGACACCCAGCCTCTCCAAACGACTCTGCAGCAACCAGGACAAGTGGTGTCTAAAAGCAATCCCCTGTTCCAGGGAGGGAAGGAAGGGCTTACAGCCTTGCTGGGGGTTGGGTTTGTTCCTTCTTTCTCTAAAGAATTTTTTCCCCACAAGTTACCAAGGAGACCAAGTGCTGGATACTTGAGAGTACTTAACGGAAACAAAGAGGTGGACAAAGGTGGAAGGGGGAGATAACGCAGGTAGAAAACGGAGCTTGAGGCAGCTGCGGGCTCTTCTTTTTCCAGCGTTCGGGTGAAAACATTAATTTTGAAGAATTAAAGATTTTAGTTAAACCAGATATTGCTGAAGTAAGACAGATAGACTTCCCTTTTGATAAGCAGAAGCCGGATTTAAGGAACTGATAAATCACGAGGCCTGTCAACTTATGTTTGTGTATTCTGACTAATCAATAGGCTTCAAGAAGGACAATGAATTCATAAATCAAATACTCCTGGGAAAACAGGATTCAGTTGTCACACAACACTAAAAGGTTAAAAAGTCAAAGCGAAGAAGACTCACTTACTTCATCATCCTGAGACCCTGCCCCATAAAAAAGACCACCGACCCATTTCAAAGAACAAACCACGCATGCTTAATAGCTTTTGGCTAATTACCATACGAAGCGGGGAATGGGATGAACTAAAGTCATGAATATACATTTGTGTTTTGCGTATTCAATCCTTCTGTACATAGAAGGACCCTGTGATCTTCTGTAGGGGCGCGTGTGTTTGGGAGCTATCCCGCACGCTGCCCGGCGTCGTCATTAAACATACACTTCCTAACTTTAAACCGTTAGAGAGTCTTTTGTCCGTCACAGTTGGATATCGGCATTAGGGCGATTTTCATATTTTTTTAATAATTCAGTTCTTGGTACTGTTTTCGTTCGTTATTAATGCTGCAGTTGTTTGGTGGGGGTTTTTTGTGTCTGTTTGCTTTGTAATACATACTAGTAAAGAACTGCTATTCCTGTTTCCCGAATCTTTGCCTAAGAGCCTCTGATTGTAATTTATAATTGAAAAAGAATAAAAGGGGGCGGGGTTTACACTCTCCATCCCAAAGGAAACTGCAGTTGGTTTTTTTTATTACCTGGCAGATACCTGTCTTCCCAAACCAAGACAAGCCTGTTATCCAGCCCCTGTTCAAGGCAGGGCTTTGGGAGCCAGGCATCTCTCCCTAGAATGCTCCTCCTATGCTGCCAACCAAGAAATCAGATGGAATCCACAGAATGGTGCAGGACCTAAGAAGAAGAAATGAGATGATCAAACCCAGGCACCCCACAGTCTCAGATCCTTACACCAGCTGGAACCAGGTTCCCTCCTCACACTGCTGCCGTTCAGGACTTGATGTCAAAGATGATTTCTGGGGATGCCCACTGACACGGGATGCTGAACAGGATTTGGCCTTTGAGCGGGAACAAGAGGGAGAAGGGAAAATGGGAAAGACATGGACGGTCCTTCTGCAGGGATGCACAGAAGCACCAGCCCTATTTGGGCAAGCCTTGCAGAAAATATCAAAAGAATTTACCTCACCCCAAGAGACTGGGGTAATGCAGGATGAGGATGACTTGCTCCAGTCAGGAGGACACGAAGTGGCAGAAGAAGCCTCTGTGGAATGGCTCCATTTTCAGGGTAAAAAGAAACTTTGAGTATGTGAAAAAAACCCGCAAATGGTGGAGAAAAAATTTAAATATTTGGGACATATTTTGATAGAAGGTTTGTGGTGAATTGACCAAGGGAGGGTCCAGGGAATCTCAGAAGTAACGTTACCCAGGACTAAAAAGGAGCTGGGACAAGCATTAATGGGACCTGGATTGAGGATTCTCTGTTCTAGCCAGAACATTGTGTGACTTTGTAACCCCAGACAGCCTCAATGTTGCGGTGTGGACATGAGAAAGAGAATAAAACATGAGAAAATGAAAAAATCCCCAAATGATTGATGCCCCAGCCATGGCTCTCCCAGACTCCCAAAAGGAATTGGAATTGTCTGTGGATGTTAAACAGGCCACGACTGACCCCGCACTGAAGGCACCGGAGCAGCAGCCAGGGCTCCACAGCGGGGGAAGCCCCTGTGCCTGCCCACAGATCCTCTGCTGGAATCGTCTGCCTGGGCACCTCCTGGGGCATCTCCACACACTGGGGGCCAAGCCTTGCTGCCACTGCTGGAGCTTCAGTGGTTTCTGTGCCGGCACTCGCCACAGGGCTGGGGAAGACAACGGGAGAATTCCACTCTGGCTCTCAATCACACTCACACACTGGGCTGGAAGGGATTACATTGTGGGAAAATATACCGACTTTAAATTTAGGGGGTTTTGAATTTCTCTACTCAGGCCTGGTTTGCCTTTGCCCTGGGGAAAGGAATTTTAGAAGATTTTTTTTAAAGGGATGTTACACCACTCAACAGAGATGAGTTTAACATCTCAACAGACTGGGAATAGCCCAAAAGACACCCACAGAGATAACGACCAGCAACAAAACATCAACGACCATCAGCAAACAGCAACCAACATCTACCCCAGACACTGCCCCTGGAATAGCTGGAGACACCTGGTCTGGAAAAGGCTGGTAAGGAAATCCAGGAGTGCCGACCTAATTAACAGCAGAGGCAAAGAAATCCGGCTCCAGTAGGAAACCAAATACTCAGAACTTCACAGCTTGGAAGCAATGAACATAAATCCAATGGATTTCTATGGGTTCAGACTGTTTAAAGTTTAGGGAAAGTCCAGTAAACCTCACGTGTCATGGAATGATTTTCTCTGCAAACCCGGGCTGTGTGTGGATGAAATGATTTCTGTTGCACATCCTGGCTATGATCAAGTAATGCCTTGACTCTCTAACACTGAAGATACTGTTGGAGAATGTTTGTATTTCCCGCAGTTTCAGTGACAAGATTACATTATTGGAAAAATCTTCCGTAATAACCATACGTATATATTGTCAGTTAGGATTGGGCCAGGGGTGTGAGAATCAATTTTTAGTTTTAGGAAAAGAAGTAGAAAAAACTTGATTGCTGTGCAATGTTTCTGGGTATGTCTGTGCGCGGCTCTTAAAGATGGAAAAATTTTGGTAGGGGTTTTTCGGTGTCCACCTTTCGGTTGCATTTTGCAAAACTAGAAGAGCTTTGAAGGTGACCCTTTTCCCATAAACAGTTAAAAGAATGTTGTTAGAAACAAATAAAGAAAAGACAGACTCTGGGGGGACCACACGTGAGTCATCCAAAGGCTGCTCTGCAAGAGAAGCTTCCTTCCAGGCAGCCAGGAGAGGAGCTTTAGAAATGCAAATTAACACTGCTGGGGAAAAGTGTGGACAATGCACCAGGCTCTTCTTGCCCGGGGGAGGAATTGGGCTCATTCCCTCTGTCCCTCACCCCAAGCTCTGCCTGCTGGCACAGATGGAATTGGCACAGCCAAAGGCAGAGCCCACAGGGAGGAGATCTGACTCTGCAACACAAATTGCTTCAGCTGCAAAGGGAAACAGCAAATGGAGAATGTTGTGAAAACTTCACTAAAAGAAGTGGGGGGAATCATCCCTCTCCCCACTCCAACATGTGCTCACACTGTCTGTGTCACACAGGGAGCATTAGACCACTGGGGTGTTTGTGCTACCACAGGTTCAGAGAAATCACTTGGGAATCCAAGTATTCAATGATTTAATTAGAGAAAAGAGATCAATTGTTGCAGCCCTGGCTGGAGGGAGCACCCAAAAATGGGGAAAAGATGAACGGCCATCAGAACAAATCCTGCAACACCATGGACCAGCCCCAGGGAACCCGAACCAATTCAGATCAGGGGCCAGAGAACCCACTGATCATTTCAATGACAGAATTAGATTACAACCTGGCCTCGAAATAATAACCAACCAGACAGATCCAGCTCCTCAGCCTGGCCCACCAATCCACTCAAACGAAGAATGCAACATCTCACCGTGGGATGGGATCAGATTATCCATTAGCAGAAGGAGGAGGACAGGGTGGAAAATTAAATGACTCAAGCTGCTGTTGGCAAATAGATGACAACAGAAAAGTGGTGAAACAGGTAACAAAGGAACCACCAGTTTCAGAAAATGTTACTGACACGGACTGCTGCTCAGCCAAGGTCCTGCGAAATTCCTGAACGTGGAGAAGAACAAAGAGTGAACAGAGCCACGAGTATCGGATGTTCTACAAAAGGGGGGTGCACATTAACGAGGACATGCAGGAGGCGGATCGGGAACTCGGAACTTTCCAAGGACCTTCGCCACTGGGCAAAGGGACAGGGAGATGCAGAAGGGAAAATCAGGATAAAAAGGAGCCCGCGTACGACAACAACTGGAGAGACCCCACGGCAAACGCCGCACGGCCTCTCCCTTTGTTCAGGAATAAAGTCACTTTTACAGGACTCCTCGGTCTCCCCTGGGGACACAAACCTCTGGCCACGGGAATTTTCCCGCACAGCCCCGGGGACAGGGCGGCCACCTCCGTCCTCCCCGCAGGATGCGGGACGAGGCAGCGCTGCTCCGGCACCGGCTCCTGCCGAGGCAGCGGCGGGAAGGAGACCGCGGGCAGCCGCTCCCGCAGCGCCCTCAGGCCACGGGGAACACGGCGCCGACACGGCACAAGGAACCCGCCAGAGCCCCCTGCCGCCCCCTCCGCCCGCAGCCGGCCCCGAGCCCCGGCAGAACCGAGCGCGGCTCCCACCCGCGCTGGGGCCGCCTCCGAGCTCCGCCGCCGCCTCACCGGGCTCCGGCCGCTGCCGCCGCTCCCGGGCCCGCACACACGCTCCGCCAATGGCGCCTCTGCCGGTCAACGGCTGCCCGGGGGGCGGCCCCAGGGCCGGGCTTGGCCCCGCTCGGCCCAATCGGCGCGCGAGATTTTGGAGTGACGGCACAATCCGCCAATGGCAGCGAGCTAGGGGCGGGCTCTGCACACGGCCCGCACCCGCCCCGCGCTCTCAGGCCCCGCCCCCGGGCTGTGTGAGGGGAAAGCCGCAGATGAGGAGCAGCGCTGGGACGGGCCCGGGCCCGAGTCGGGGTTGAGCTGGAAACACAAACAACTTCTCCGCACCTCCCGGCCCGCCTTTCCCAGCCCCGCGTGTTCCCGGGACCGGCTCCGAGGAAAGCCGTGAGTTCTCCTGGCCCTAATTATGAGCATGAAGTGCATGGCTTTGATTTCTCCCCAAAAGGGAAAACCCCCCAGGCCCTTGGGCTGAGTGGAGGAGGGGGGAGATTCCTGGCAGAAAACTCCCAAAGTGGTTTTTCCCCAGAGTCGGGAAGAAGAAACCAAAGCCAAGTGAGGCGGGGCCCCCCACCCATGCCGGGGGTTCGGCCCCTTCCCTTTCACCCCCCGGGAACAGCGCCGGGACTGGGGGGGCCCGGGCGGGACTGGGGGGCACAGGGGGGTCCGCAGCACCGGGGGGTCTCTTGGGGCTCCGTCCTGTGTCCCCGTCCCCCGTTATCAGCCGGGACCCCCCGTTATCACCAGGGATCCCCCCAATTTACCGGGCTCCCCCACTCACCAGGCCCCCTCAATCCATGGGACCCCCCCGGACCCCCCGAGTCCCCCCGGTGGGGCCGGGCTGGCTCCACCCCCCGGGGTCGCCGCTGCCAGCCGCCTTTCAATGAACGCCGATTGCTGTTGTGGCCACGCTCATGGAGGGGCGGGACCGCACAGAGCGGCCTATGGTGAGCGGCAGAGAGGGGAGGGGGCGGGAGTTGGGAATGGGAGCGTGAGGAAGAAGGCGGGGCCTCAGGAGCGCCGGCCAATGGGGAGATGAAGGGGCGTGGCCTGGTGTGGTGGGAAGGAACGGGGCGTGGAAAGGGGCGGGGCCTTACAGGAAACGAAAGGTTTGAACGGTCGGTGTAAAAACCGGTAGAGATCCGTATGGACCAGTATAGACCAGTATAAACCAGTATGGGCCAGTATGACCCACTCTAGAGCAGTATGGACCAGTATTGAACCAGTTTAGACCAGTATGAACCAGTTCAGGCCAGTTCAGACCTTCCCCTGCCCCAGGATGGGGACACTGGGAGGGGACTGGGGACACTGGGTGATGCCATGGGTGGCACTGGGGACACTGGGATGACCCTGGGACTCACTGAGGTGGTGGCACTGGCACAGTGACAGTGGGGGTGAGGACACCGGGGTGACACTGGGGACACTGGGCTGGTGACATCACTGTGGTGACACTGGGCCGATAATATCTCTTCTTCCTGTTTCCTCTTCCTGTTTGCTCCCGGCCGCGCCACATCCCCGCGTGTCTGCGACTGTCACCGGGTCCTGTTTGCTGCCTGGAGTGTCCCGGGAGTGTCCCCAGAATGTCCCCAGCAGCCATGAGCACTCGACAGGTGAGACAATCCCAGGGGCGCTGGGGCGTGGAAGGGGCCAGGGGGGACAGGGGGCCGCAAAGGGGACAGGAAGGCGAGGGAGGAAGGGAGGAGGCAGCAGAGGGGTGGAGGGAAGCGAGGGTGGTGGCGGGGAGGGACAGCGGGGTGTGGCAGGGGGGACAAGGGCGTGACAAAGGGACAGAGGCGACAGCTGAGCCCTCCAAGGAGGGGACAAGGGGGACCCTGGGAGGGCACAGGGGCCACCGCAGGCAACCACAAGTACCATGAGGACCCGCCACCTCCCCCGTCCCCTCCCTAGGTGTCCCCTCCCCAGGCGCTGGAGGCTCTGGTGGCCGTGGTGGCCACCCTGGGTGAGCTGGCGGCCACCGTGACCGCGCCACGCAGGCGCGCGTGGCCGCTCCTGTACCCAGAGTCCCTGCACAAAAATCTGAGGGAATTCACCTGGACCCTCCGGGACAACCTGGACCACCACAGTGCCAACCTCTTGGGCCAGCGCGGTGTCACCTCCCTGCCCCAGGCCGTGGCCGCTCTCGAGGCCACCTCGGGGGCCACCCGGGCCGATGCGGCAGCCACGGTCAGAGCCTGGCGCAGCTCATTGCGCCAGCTCGAGGCGAACTGGTACGTGCTGCAGTGGAAGGCCAATGAGCTCCGCAATACCTGGGAGATCGCGGCCACCGGCGCGGCCACCGCCACCACCACCCAGGCTGGGGAACTGCGGGACGAGGCCCCACCCGGCCGGGGGACAGCTGGGGACGGCCTGGTGGCCGCGGCCCCCGCGGCCGTCTGTGTCCCCGCCCTCGGCGGTGGCCGCACATGACCCCCCCGTGGCGGCGGCCACCGAGGCCAGGGAAGGGGCCGTGGTGGCCACCGGGCAGGCGGGGATGGCCACCAGGAAGGAAAAGCGGGTGGAGGAGGCCCGGGAGCTGCTGTGGCACTTGGAGGTCGCGTGTTATAAAGTCAGGGTGCTCCCCTTGGAGCTGCTGGATGGGCTTGGGCACATCGAGGCCGCCCTGGAGGAGATGTCCCCCGATGTCCCCAAGGCCTTGGCGGACATAGTGGCCAAGGCCAAGCTGCTGTCTGAGGCCAGCGCCCGCCTGACCACGTGTCACCTGTTGGTGACGCTTGGGGAAATCCATGACCTCCTCTCGAGTCGTTATGGCGGCTCCGGTGGCCCTGGTGGCCCCCATGGCCGCGTGGTGACCGAGCGATGCCAAAGAGCCGTTGAGGACATCCCAAGGCTGCTGGAGGACAGTGATGTCACCGATGTGATGTCACGGGGGCAGTGGTGACACCGGGGAGACTTGAGGACACTCGAGTGTCCCCGCCCCTCGAGCCACCAAGCACCCCTCGTGTGTCACCGGGACCGGCCCCGCCCCCGTGCAAGGGTCCCTGGTGTCCCCAGTGTCTCTCTCCGTGTCACACGCCACCCTCGGGCACCCACCGGGGACCCCCCCGGGCACCGGGACCCCCCTGCACCAGGACCAGCCCCTCCCCCAAGCACCGGGACCCTCGGCCATCATCATCATCATCCTCGTGCTCCGGGACCCCAGGGACCCCCCCGGACCCCCCGAGTCCCCCCGCCGGGGCCGGGCTGGCTCCACCCCCCGGGGTCGCCGCTGCCAGCCGCCTTTCAATGAACGCCGATTGCTGTTGTGGCCACGCCCACGGAGGGGCGGGACCGCACAAAGCGGCCTATGGTGAGCAGCAGAGAGGAGAGGGGGCGGGAGTTGGGAATGGGAGCGTGAGGAAAAAGGCGGGGCTGCAGGAGCGGCGGCCAATGGGGAGAGGAGAGGGCGTGGCCTGGGAGTGGCAGGAAGGAATGGGGCGTGGAAAGGGGCGGGGCCTGAAAGGAAACTATGGGATTGGATGGTCTGTGTAAAAACTGGTAGAGATCTGTATGGACCAGTATAGACCAGTATAAACCAGTATGGATCACTATGGAACAGTATGAACCAGTATAGACCAGTATGGACCAGTATAGGCCAGTATGGACCAGTACAGACCAGTATAAACCAGTACAGAACAGTTTGGATGAGTTGGGCTCTGGGCCGGGCACGGGCTGGCCGTGGGGCTGATGGTGCTGTGTGAGGCTGTGTGCGAGTTTAAAACAGTATGGACCAGTATGGACCAGTATGGAGTGGTATAAACCAGTTCAGACCAGTATAGACCAGTATGAACCAGTTCAGACCATTTCAGACCTTCCCCTGCCCCGGGATGGGGACACTGGGAGGAGACTGGGGACACTGGGTAATGCCATGGGTGGCACTGGGGACACTGGGATGACACTGGGGACACGGGGCTGGTGACATCGCTGTGGTGACACTGGGCCGATAATATCCCTTATTCCGGTTTCCTCTTCCTGTTTGCTCCCGGCCGCGCCACATCCCCGCGTGTCTGCGACTGTCACCGGGTCCTGTTCACCCCCCGGAGTGTCCCCAGAGTGTCCCCAGACTGTGCCCAGCACACACCGACCCACGCACGCTGCCACAATCCCCTCCCAGGAGGGCAGGAGGGGACAAGGGGGGAGACACGTGGTGGCAGGAGGGGACAGGACGGCATGGGAGGTGACACAGGGGTGAAGGGCACCGAGGGTGGCAGGAGGGGACAGCAGGGGGTGGCAGGGAAGTGGCAGGAGTGGATGAGGGGGTGACAAAGGGACAGAGGGGACAGCTGAGCCCTCCAGGGAGGGGACAAAGGGGACCCTGGCAGGGCAAAGGGGCCACCCCAGGAAGCCACGAGGTCCCTGTTCCCTCCCCAGGATCTGGAGGCGCTGGTGGCCGTGGTGGCCATCCCGGGCGAGCTGGCGGCCACCGTGACCGCGTCACACGAGGACGCGTGGCCGCTCCTGTACCCAGAGTCCCTGCACGCAGACCTGTGGGGATTGGCCTGCACCCTGCGGGACACCCTGGACAACGTCGCTGTCACCTTCCTGCGCCACCCTCGAGGTCACCCCGAGGCCCACCCGGGCCGATGTGACAACCGCGCACAGAGCCTGGCGGGAGCCGGTGAACATGCTCCAAGAGAGTTGGGGCCAGCTGTACTGGGACGCAGTGGAAATCTTCAGCACCTCGGAGGGCGAGGACACTGCCAGGGCCACCAACGAGGACCCTGCCAAGGCCACCGCCACCGGCCTGGCCGGGGACCTGCGGGACAAGACCCGCCCTGGCCAGGGGACAGCTGGGGACAGCCTGGTGGCCGCAACCCCGCGGCCGTCAGTGTCCCTGCCCTCGGCGGTGGCCGCACACGACGCCCCGAGGCCAGGGAAGGGACCGTGGTGGCCACAGGACAGGTGGAGGTGGCCACCAGTAGGGGACAGAGGGTGATGGAGGCCCGGGAGCTGCTGAGGCGCTTCTTGGTGGCGTGTGACAAAGGCACCAGGTTCCCCTGGGACCTGGAGGACTGGCTTGAGGGCAGCGAGGAGTGGACAGAGGAGGTTGTCCTCCGATGACCCCGAGGCCGCGCTGGCCGAGGCCAAGCTCCTGTGTGGGACAGAATGGCTGTGGGAGGCCAGCGCCCGCCTGGCCAAGGATCACCTGCTGGGGACACTTGGGGACATCCATGACCTCCTCTCGAGGCCCTGTGGTGGCCCTGGTGGCCCCTTTGGCCGCGCGGTGGCCAGGCAGTCCCAAAGAGCCATCGAGGACATCCCGAGGCTGCTGGGGGAACAGTGAGGTCACTGCTGTGACATCGTAGGGGCAGTGAGGTCATCGGGAAAATCGCTGGTGTCGCTTGTCCCCGCACCCCTCACCGTGTGGGATTGGAGACAAATTTGGGGAATTTTCTGGAAATTTTCATGGCAGCTGTCGCAAATCCCGGTGGGAATTCCTGGGGTGACATCACTGGGGACACTCAGGGACGCACGGGGACACTTGGGGACACTCAGGGACGCGGGGGGTGAATGAGCCCCCTCAGTGCCTGCAGGAGAAGCAGCAGACCCGCGTTAGAAATGACAACAGAAATGAAAATACCAACGACAATTCAATATCGGCTTTCGCATTCATGCGTCACCTTTTGCACGTCGTTATTGATGACAAGGATTTTGATACGGTGCAATTTATAATTCCTCTCGGCGGCTTTTCGGCATGACATCATCTCTCAGTTTATGTGTGCACCGTATGGCCGACAGCAATGGCACCGTAATAAATCCATTTTATACCCCAGGCCTTAGCGAAATATTAAAGTAGAGACTGCGCAACGCTGAAATGCTTTTATATTATAACTGTCGCAACTATTTCTTCTTTATTATAACGAGCTTTTATATTATAACCTGCTTTAACACTATAACTAACTTTTATATTATAACGAACTTTTACATTATAACTGACTTTTATATTATAACTAACTTTTACACCACAACTAACTTTTACATTATAAATAACTTTTACATTATAATGAACTCTTACATTATAACTAACTTTTATATTATAACTAACTTTTACATTATAACGAACTTTTACATTATAACGAACTTTTACACCATAACTAACTTTTACACTATACCCAACTTTTACACCATAACCAGCTCAGGGAATGCCGTTGTCTCAGTTTGAAAGCCAGGTGCGTGCCAGGGAAAAGCCGGAGCCTCCCTTGGAATGCGGAATTCAAACCCCGTCCCTCCGAATTGTTATAATTCATAAAATTAATGAGCTCTCAGGCAGAGACACGGGGCTGGGAATACCGGTTCTTTACCGGTGTGTGTAACCAGGGAAATCACAACAACAACCCCGGCATTCATAATAAACCGGAGCAGGAGCCCAGTAAGAGCTGCCCTCCCCAGCGCCGGCTCCCGGTCCCCCCCGGGATGACCCCGGTCCCCCCCGGGATGTTCCCAATCGCTCCCGGGAGGATCCCGGTTGTCCCCAGCACGGTCCCGGTGGCTCCTGGTCGTGCCCTGTACGGCCCCTTTCACTCCCAGTCACTCCCAGTAAGAGCCCAGGGTGGCCCCAGTCGGTTCCAGTATGAGCCCAGTCACACCTTCTGTGATCCATTCGCCCCCACTGTGGTCCCGGCTGCTCCCAGTGCAAGTCCAGTCACCTCCAGTATGATCCCAGTAACCTCCAGTCACTCCCAGTATGAGTCTGGTTAATCCCAGTGACTCCCAGTATGATCCCAGTAAGCCCCAGTCACTCCCAGTATGAGTCTGGTTAATCCCAGTGACTCCCAGTATGATCCCAGTAAGCCCCAGTCACTCCCAGTATGAGTCTGGTTAATCCCAGTCACTCCCAGTATGATCCCAGTAAGTCCCAGTATGAGTTTGATTAATCCCAGTCACCCCCAGTAGGATCCCAGGAACCCCCAGTCACTCCCAGTATGAGTCTGGTTAATCCCAGTCACTCCCAGAATGATCCCAGTAACCCCCAGTCACTCCCAGTATGAGTTTGGTTAATCCCAGTCACTCCCAGTATGAGTCTGGTTCGATCCCAGTCACTCCCGGTATGATCCCAGTAAGCCCTAGTCACTCCCAGTATGAGTCTGGTTCGATCCCAGTCACTCCCAGTATGATCCCAGTAACCTCCAGTCACTCCCAGTATGAGTCTGGTTTGATCCCAGTCACTCCCAGTATGATCCCACTAAGCCCCAGTCACTCCCAGTATGAGTCCAGTTAATCCCAGTCACCCCCAGTATGATCCCAGTGACTCCCCGATCCTCCCAGTATTACTCCAGTCACTCCAGGTATGACCCTGTCAGTCCCAGTATGATCCCAGTATGATCCCAGTATGATCCCAGTATGGGTCCAGCTGCTCCCAGTACAATCCCAGTTGCCCCCTGCTTTGTTCCAGTTCCTCCTATTCACCCCTACTACGGATCTGGTCACTCCCAGTTTGATTCCAGTCAGTCCCAGGATGATCCAAACCACTCCCAGTGTCTCCCAGTATAGCTCAGTTGTCCCCAGCATGCTCCCAGTAACCCTCAGAGTGGTCCCAGTATATCCCAGTCTGATCCCTGGTGCCCCAGTTCTGCTCCCAGTGGGTTCTGCTCCCAGTCTGGCCCAGTCCATCCCAGTCCATCCTAACCTGTCCCAGTCCATCCCAGTCCATCCCAGCCTGTCCCAGTCCATCCCAGTCCGTCCCAGTCCATCCCAGTCTGTCCCAGTTCATCCCAGTCCATCCCAGTCTGTCCCAGTCTATCCCAGTCCGTCCCAGTCCATCCCAGTCCGTCCCAGTCCATCCCAGTCCATCCCAGCCTGTCCCAGTCCCTTCCCAGCAGCCGCCACCGTTTCCCAGATCCTGCCCCCCCCGCTCCATTCCCATTCCCTGGGACCCCCCTGCACCCCCCGATCCCCCCGGACACCCCCCGGAGCCCCATTCCCGGGGATCCTCCTATCCCGGGCCCGGATCCCGTGTCTGTCACCCCGGGACCCCCGGAGCCCCATTCCCGGGAATCCTCCTCTCCCGGGCCCGGATCCCGTGTCTGTCACCCCGGGACCCCCGGAGCCCCATTCCCGGCCAGCCCGGGGCTCCTCACCCCCAGGCCTCCCTTTCCTGGGATATCAGGGCTGGGCACGGCGCTATTCCCAGACCCCACACCCGCCCTTTTCCTCGGCTTTGGGACCCCCAGATCTCCCAAATTTCCGTGTCCCCCCAGTTCTCCATTCCCGGCATTTCCTGGAAGGGCATTCCAGGGGCTCCCAGGGGGTCTCAGCGGGGATCCAGATGAATTCCCTGGAATTCCCCTTTCCTCCCGTTTCGCTTTCGCGTCTCCCAAACCGCGATCCCGGGACCCGCCCGCCGCTCCCAGCCCCAGCCCCCCCTTTCCCGTGACCCCGGGCCCCCCTGGAGCCCCATTCCCGCCTTTCCCAACTCCCAGACCCCACTTCCCTCAGCCGCGGGGACCCCCGGAGCCCCTTTGGTGGGCGCAGGGACCCCCTGGATCCCCCGTCCCGCCTCTCCCAGTCCCTTCCTTGAACCTCGGACCCTTCCCGGCTCTCCCGGTTCCGTTTCCCGACCCTCGGACGCCCCCAGACCCCCCAATCTCTGCGTCCCCCCAGTTCTCCACCCCCTGTGTGTCCTGCGGGGGGTCCTGGGAGGTCCCGGGGGGTTCAGGGGAGTTCCCAGGGTTTTCTCTGTCCCCTCCCCGCGCTCCCCCCGGTCACTTTCGCGTCTCCCGAGCTGCGGCTCCGGGACCGGCCCGGGGAGCGGTGACTGCCCCCGGCACCGGGACCCCCCTGACCCGCAATTCCTGGGCACGGGGACCCCCCGAGCTTCCATTTCTGGGCGAGCCCCCCGTTCCTGGGCACCGGGACCCCCCTGAACGTTCATTTCGGGGCACCGGGACCCCCCTGAACCTCCGTTTTCAGGGGCCGGGAGCCCTTGAACCCGGGAACTCGGGAAGGGACCCCCTGGACCCCATTTCCCGGACACCGGGACCCCCTGAACCCCCATTCCTGGGCACCGGGACCCCCTGAACCCCATTTCCCGGGCACCGGGAGCCCCTGGACCCTGATTTCGCTGCACCAGGACCCCCCCGAGCCCCCCATTCCTGTGAACGGGACCCCCCTGGACCCCCTTACCCGGCACTGGGACCCCCTGCCCCCCTTCCCGCCATCCCGCCCTTCCCAGACCCCAGACCCGCCCTTGTCCTTCACCTTCGCACCCCCGGATCCCCCAAATTTCCGTGTCCCCCCCAGTTCTCCACTCCCGCCGCTGTTAAGGGTGGTCCCGGGGGGGTCCCAGGCGGTTCTCAGAGGGCTCCAGGGGGGTCGCAGCGGGGATCCAGAGGAATTCCCCGGAATTCCCCGTCCCCTCTCCCCCGCGCTCCCTCTTTCCCGCCTCTTCCGCGTCCCAACCTGCGAGACCGGGATCTGCCCGGCGTCCGGTGACGTCACTGACAGTGCTGGTCACCATTGGCCAGCACGGAATAGGGGAGCCAATGGCGGGGCCGAAAACGGCTGTGGGGGCGGGGCCGCAGCGGAGCGGCGCGATGGTTCCCGCCCTGGGGCTGGGGGGGCTCCTGGCGATCCTGGCGATCCTGGGGGGCCCTGGGGGCGCCACGAGAGGTGAGTGGGACCCCCCGAAACCGGGACCGCCCCGAACCGCAATTCCCGGGCACCGGGACATCTCTGAACTTCCATTGCCGGGCACGGGAACAGCCCCTGAGCCCCGGTTGGGGTCCTGTGACCCCCCTTGAACCCCTTCCCCGGCACCGGGACCCCCCTGAACCCCGTTATCCGGCACCGGGACCCCCCTGAACCCCGTTATCCGACACCGGGACCCCCCTGAACCCCTTTATCCGGGACTGGGACCCCCCTGCGCCCCGTTATCCGACACCGGGACCCCCCTGAACCCCCTTATCCGGCACCGGGACCCGCCTGAACCCCGTTATCCGACACCGGGAGCCCCCTGCACCCCGTTATCCGACACCGGGACCCCCCTGAACCCCGTTATCCGGGACCGGGACCCCCCTGCACCCCGTTATCCGACACCGGGACCCCCCTGCACCCCGTTATCCGGGACCGGGACCCCCCTGCACCCCGTTATCCGACACCGGGACCCCCCTGCGCCCCGTTATCCGGGACTGGGACCCCCCTGAACCCCCATTTCTGGGCACCAGGACCCCCCTGAACCCCGAATTCCGAGAAGGAAACTCCCCCTGAACCCCCATTCCAGGGCACGGGGACCCCCCTGTTCTCCCTTCTCCAGCACCGGAACCCCCCCACACCCCGTTATCCGACACCGGAACCCCCCCGCACCCCGTTATCCGACACCGGAATCCCCCCGCACCCCGTTATCCGACACCGGGACCCCCCCGCAGCCCCGTCAGTGCTCTGGGACCCCCCCGCAGCCCCTTTTCCGCCATCCCGCATTTCCCAGACCCCACACCCGCCCTTTTCCTCGGCTTTTGGACCCCCCAGATCTCCCAAATTTCCGTGTCCCCCCTGTTCTCCATTCCCGGCGCTTCCTGGAAGGGCATTCCAGGGGCTCCCAGGGGGTCTCAGCGGGGATCCAGATGAATTCCCTGGAATTCCCCTTTCCTCCCGTTTCGCTTTCGCGTCTCCCAAACCGCGATCCCGGGACCCGCCCGCCGCTCCCAGCCCCAGCCCCCCCTTTCCCGTGACCCCGGGCCCCCCTGGAGCGCCATTCCCGCCTTTCCCAGCTCCCAGACCCCACTTCCCTCAGCCCCGGGGACCCCCGGAGCCCCTTTGGTGGGCGCAGGGACCCCCTGGATCCCCCGTCCCGCCTCTCCCAGTCCCTTCCTTGAACCTCGGACCCTTCCCGGCTCTCCCGGTTCCGTTTCCCGACCCTCGGACGCCCCCAGACCCCCAATCTCTGCGTCCCCCCAGTTCTCCACCCCCTGTGTGTCCTGCGGGGGGTCCTGGGAGGTCCCGGGGGGTTCAGGGGAGTTCCCAGGGTTTCCTCTGTCCCCTCCCCGCGCTCCCCCCGGTCACTTTCGCGTCTCCCGAGCTGCGGCTCCGGGACCGGCCCGGGGAGCGGTGACTGCCCCCGGCACCGGGACCCCCCCTGACCCGCAATTCCTGGGCACGGGGACCCCCCGAGCTTCCATTTCTGGGCGAGCCCCCCGTTCCTGGGCACCGGGACCCCCCTGAACGTTCATTTCGGGGCACCGGGACCCCCCTGAACCTCCGTTTTCAGGGACCGGGAGCCCTTGAACCCGGGAACTCGGGAAGGGACCCCCTGAACCCCCATTCCTGGGCACCGGGACCCCCTGAACCCCCATTCCTGGGCACCGGGACCCCCTGAACCCCATTTCCCGGGCACCGGGACCCCCTGGACCCCGATTTCGCTGCACCAGGACCCCCCTGGACCCCCTTACCCGGCACTGGGACCCCCTGCCCCCCTTCCCGCCATCCCGCCCTTCCCAGACCCCAGACCCGCCCTTGTCCTTCACCTTCGCACCCCCGGATCCCCCAAATTTCCGTGTCCCCCCCAGTTCTCCACTCCCGCCGCTGTTAAGGGGGGTCCCGGGGGGGTCCCAGGCGGTTCTCAGAGGGCTCCGGGGGGGTCGCAGCGGGGATCCAGAGGGATCCAGAGGAATTCCCTGGAATTCCCCGTCCCCTCCCCCCCGCGCTCCCTCTTTCCCGCCTCTTCCGCGTCCCAACCTGCGAGACCGGGATCTGCCCGGCGACCGGTGACGTCACTGACGATGCTGGTTACCATTGGCCAGCACGGAATAAGGGAGCCAATGGCGGGGCCGAAAACGGCTGTGGGGGCGGGGCCGCAGCGGAGCGGCGCGATGGCTGCAGCGCTGGGGCTGGGGGGGCTCCTGGCGATCCTGGCGATCCTGGGGGGCCCTGGGGGCGCCACGAGAGGTGAGTGGGACCCCCCGAAACCGGGACCGCCCCGAACCGCAATTCCCGGGCACCGGGACATCTCTGAACTTCCATTGCCGGGCACGGGAACAGCCCCTGAACCCCGGTTGGGGTCCTGTGACCCCCCTCCATCCCCTTCCCCGGCACCGAGACCCCCCTGAACCCCGTTATCCGGGACCGGGACCCCCCTGAACCCCCTTATCCGACACCGGGACCCCCCTGAACCCCGTTATCCGACACCGGGACCCTCCTGAACCCCCATTTCTGGGCACCAGGACCCTCCTGCACCCCGAATTCCGAGAAGGAAACTCCCCCTGAACCCCCATTCCTGGGCACGGGGACCCCCCTGTTCTCCCTTCTCCAGCACCGGGACCCCCCTGAACCCCGTTATCCGACACCGGAATCCCCCCGCACCCCGTTATCCGGCACCGGGACCCCCCTGAACCCCGTTATCCGGCACCGGGACCCCCCTGAACCACCTTATCTGGCACAGAGACCCCCCCTGTACCCCATTTCTGGGCACCGCCCCCCCCTGAACCGCCGCTTTCGGGCCCCGGAACCCCCTTGAACCCCGAATTTTGGGAAGGAAAGTTTTTGGGCACTGGAACGCTCTTAAATCTGAATTTCCGGGACTGGGACCCCCCTGCACGCCGTTTCCCGGCACCGGGACCCCCCCGCAGCCCCTTTTCCGCCTTCCCGCATTTCCCAGACCCCACACCCGCCCTTTTCCTCGGCTTTGGGACCCCCAGATCTCCCAAATTTCCGTGTCTCCCCCGTTTTCTGTTCCCGCCGCTCCCCCAAACGGGGTGCCAGAGGGTCCCGGGTGTCCCAGGGGGTCTCAGCGGGGATCCAGATGAATTCCCTGGAATTCCCCTTTCCTCCCGTTTCGCTTTCGCGTCTCCCCAACCGCGATCCCGGGACCCGCCCGCCGCTCCCAGCCCCAGCCCCCCCTTTCCCGTGACCCCGGGCCCCCCTGGAGCGCCATTCCCGCCTTTCCCAGCTCCCAGACCCCACTTCCCTCAGCCCCGGGGACCCCCGGAGCCCCTTTGGTGGGCGCAGGGACCCCCTGGATCCCCCGTCCCGCCTCTCCCAGTCCCTTCCTTGAACCTCGGACCCTTCCCGGCTCTCCCGGTTCCGTTTCCCGACCCTCGGACGCCCCCAGACCCCCCAATCTCTGCGTCCCCCAGTTCTCAGCCCTGTTCATGGGGGATCCCAGGGCGTCCAGGAGGGTCCCTGGGGCTCCTGGAGGATCCCTGGGGGAGATTCTGAGTTCTCCGCAAATTTCCATTCCTGGGCACTGGGACTCTCCTGCACTCTCTTGTCCTGCACCAATCCCCGTCTGCACCCCCTTTCTCATCTATCCCACCTTCCCCAATCCCCCGATCCCCCTTTTCCTTCACACTGAGACCCCCTGGACCCCCATTCCTGCTTTTCTCGGCCCCCAGCCCCCCTTTCCTCTGCATCACGGATCCCCGAGCCTCCTATTCCCAGGTCTCCCCACCTTGTGACCCGTCTTTCCTTGGCACTGGGGACCCCTGGACCCCATTCGTTCCCCTTTCATTGATCCATGAGCCCTCAACCCCCCAAATCTCCGTGTCCCCCCAGTTCTCCACTCCCTGCGTTACCTGCAAGTGGCAGTGTCGGAGCCCGGCCCGGGGGTCCCCCAGTTCATGTCTGTTGGGTTTGTGGATGGGATCCCCATCACACGGTACGACAGCGAGCGGGGCCGGGCAGAGCCACTGACACAGTGGATGAAGGACGGAGCCGAGCAGGGATATTGGGATAGCGTGACACAGATCAGTGAGAGGAGCCAGCACGTGTATGCCAGTGGCCTGGAGATACTGCGGGACCGGTACAACCAGAGCAGGGGTGAGTGGGGGATCTGTAGAGGTGGGATGGGATCTATGGGGCTGGAATGGGATCTGTGGGGTTGGAATGGGATTTATAGGTCTTGGATGTGGATTCACAGGCCTCCAAGGGGCTGAGATGGGGATCCGTTAGGATGGAATGGAATTTCTTGTGATCCATTGGGTTGGGGCAGGGGTCCATGGGGCTGAGATGGGATCTGTGGGGCCAGGTTGGGATCCCTGAGGTTGGGATCTGTATCCATGGGGTCCAGGGGGCTGGGATGAAGCTCTGTGAGTCTCCATCAGATTCTGGATTTCCTTAGGTCTGGCATGCGATCTGTGGGCCTGGGATGGGATCTGTGGGGCCAGGTTGGGATCTCTACAGTTCCATCCCATGGAGTTGGGATGTTGATCCATGGGGTCTGAGGGGCTGGGATTTGGCTCTGTGTGTCTCCATCAGACTCTGGGGCTCCATGGGGCTGGAATGGGGCTCTGTGGGGCTGGGACACAATTCCATGGGTCTCTGTGGCTACAATCCCCACAGGTCTCCACACATGGTTGCATGTTTACGGCTGTGACCTCCTGTCCGATGGGAGTGTCCGTGGGTCTGTCCGGTATGGCTACGACGGGCGGGATTTCATCTCCCTTGATCTGGGATCCGGGAGATTCGTGCCGGCCGACAGCGGTGCTGAGGTCACCAGGAGGCGCTGGGAACAGGACAGGACCGTGGCGGAGAGGGAGACAAATTATCTGAAGCACATCTGCCCAGAATGGCTCCGGAAATACGTCAGATATGGGCAGAAGGAGCTGGAGCGCAAAGGTGGGTGGGAATTTGGGATTTGGGAAGGGAGGATTGGAGAACACGGTAACTCCTGTCAGAATTCCATGGGAATATGTCACCCCCATCCCATTCCAGTGGGAATTTCGTGGTCAGATCTCCCCCCCATCAAATTCCAGTGGGAAATTCATGGGTAGACCTCCCCCCCCATCCCATTCCCATGGAATTCCATGGGTAGATGTCATTTTTGTGCCATTCCTGTGGGAATTCCATGGGCAGATCTCACCCCCATCCCATTCCAGTGGGAATTCCATGGGCAGATCTCCCCCCACCCCATTCCCATGGAATTCCACGGATGCACCTCACCGTTATCCCATTCCAGAGCCCCCTGATGTCCATGTGTCCGGAAAAGAGGAACACGGGACGCTGATCTTGTCCTGCCACGCGTACGGATTCTATCCCAAGACCATCGCAGTCAACTGGATGAAGGGGGAGGAAATGTGGGATCAGGAGACGGAGTGGGGCGGGATCGTTCCCAACAGCGACGGCACCTTCCACACCTGGGCCAGGATCCAGGTGTTGCCGCAGGAGCGGGAGCAGTACCGGTGCCGGGTGGAGCATCCCGGAATGCTGGAGCCCGGGATCTTTGCTTGGGGTGAGGCTGGGAATGTGGGAACTGGGAATTGGGAATTCCCAGATGGGGATTCCCCTTCCCCTCCTCACCATCCCGCGTTTCCCAGAGCCGACACCTGGCGGGAATCTCACCGTGGTGGTCGCCGTGTCCGTCATCGCTGTCATCCTCATCCTCATCCTCACTGTCCTCATTGGATTCCTCGTCTGGATGCGCCAATCCGGTAACACACGGGATGGGGGTCGGGAAGGGGCACGGATCCACCCGGCACCGTCCAGGAATCCTGTGCCGCTGACCCTGATCCCACTGTTTTTCCACAGGGAAGAGGGAGAGGAAGGGATACAACGTGGCAGCCGGTGAGTCCCAATGGCGGATCCAGCTCTGGATCCCCTCTGTGCGGATCCCAGGATGGATCCTGGTGTGTGATTCCTGTTGGAATCTCTCTCATGGATCTTCTCTTTCTGCAGGAAACGATTTGGGAAACAACGGCTCGACCGCAGGTGTGGAGCGGGATCAGGGTGGGATTCCAGAGGGGGATCGGGGCAGGATGGACGGACTTGGATCAGGGAGGGATTCTGGATCAGAGCAGGGGTCCGGAGTGGGATCAGATGGAATTGGAGAGTGGGATCAGGGCTGGATTCTGGAGCGGGATCAGGTGGGATGGATGGGGCAGGATTGGTGTGGGATGGGTGGAGCGGGATCAGGGCTGGATTCCGGAAAAGAATCAGGTGGGATGGATGGAGCGGGGTTGGAGCAGGATGGATGGAGCGGGGTTGGAGCAGGATGGATGGAATGGGATCAGGTGGGATGGATGGAGCGGGACAGGGGCAGGAGGGATGGGGCGGGATCTGATGGGATTCTGGATCAAGGCAGGATTCCAGTGTGGGATCAGTTGGGAAGGATGGAGCAGGATCATGTGGGATGGATGGAGCAGGATCAGTTTGGGATTCCAGACAGGGATTGGGACAGGATGAATGGGATGGGATCCATTGGGATGGATGGAGCAGGATTAAGGCAGGATCAGGTGGGATTCGGGATCATCTCCCGCTCTCGATGGGTTCCAGCCAGGTCCATCCTTTGCAATGGGGACGGGGACAGGGTGACACCGTGACCCTCTCTCATCCCGGCAGGAATCACCGCCTGAGCGATCCACAGAGCTGGATCCAGCCCCTCCCTCTTCCAAGGAAAACTCAGAGCTGCCGACAGAGCTCATCCCGCTGCTCCCACCCACCCCACAGCTCCTGCCAACGGATCAATTTCCCATTTTCCAATGTTTTAAAGCCAAGAACGACGATTGTTCCCAATGCTTTATTTCTGGTGTGAAATTATCCTGCTTTGGGCAGTAAATCCTGCTTGGGCAATTGCGGAATCCCGGGAACCCCTCAGGGGAAAATCCCGGGCCTCGCCTTGGAGGAATACACCGCAGAGTCTGGAAGAGAAGTCTTCTCCTCGCGGTGCCCTGTGACACGGTGTGACCTGCCCCAGGCTGGTCTCCCCTGTGCTCCCAATTCCCGCGGTTTCTCCTTTCCCTGGCCGTGGTGCCCCTGGTGACCGTCCCGTTGTCCCCAAAGGTCTCTGCCCTTTGCCCTGCCATTGGCCCTGTCCGCTTACGTAATCGATCTGGGCAGCTACAACTGGTTGTGCTCCGGGGGAGGGGAATCCTATCTTGCCCGTACACCGCGAGATCTTCCGGCCGCTCCCTGCCTGGATCCCCACATTTCCCCCCGCCCTTTATGGGAAATTCAGTGCGCCACCGAGTGAACTGTGTCAGAAGGGAACTGTGTTAATTGCAGCTTTTCAAACCACGTAAAAGCTTATTAACACTGCTCAGAATTTGAGAACTCCAAACGATTAGTGCAACTGCGGTCTAAGTTAACTGTTGGTGCTCCACGAGGAGGACATCAACTTTTTGCGAGCGACTTTCAACAAAGGAAACCAACTTACTCAAAACGCACGGACCGAAAACCAATGCTAACAGCATTATAACAAGCGGTCCTACCAAAGCAGAGATTAGAGCGGTTAGCCAGGGAGATGAAGTAAACAATGACTCGAACCATCCCGCTGTAAGTCTGTCTTTTTGCCTTTGGGTCAGTCTCTCTCTGAGCTCTGTCATAGTCTCTGACCACTCCGGTATGGTCTGCGTAAAAGCAACATTCCTCTTTCAGAGCGGCGCAAAGGCCTCCTGGTTGCGTTAGTAAAAGGCCCAGCCCGCGTCTGTTCTGCGGGACTACTTCCGAAAGTGAGGAAAGCGACTTCTCCAGGTAGGAAATGGATCTCTCGCTCCTCTGTAGGTCTTCGTCGATGGTCAGCTGCAGCTGGGACAGACTTTGTCGCTGGGTCGCAAGGGCTGCGACGCCGGTGGCGGTGCCGGTCGTTCCCAACGCGAGCAGCATCGCGATGGTGATGCCGGATATTACCTCTCTCTTTTGAAGTCGGGTGGGCACTTCTGTGAGCTGTCGGGTTTCTTCGTCCGAGTGATACAGGACCCTAGGGACAATAGTGACTAACACGCAAAGGTCGTTAGCGGCATCAGAATCTCTGAGGTACGCACAAGGACTGACTCCTGTACGACGGCAAACCCGTGTTCCTGCGACAGATGGAATTGCCCATTTTTTTGATTTATCAATGTGGGCGGTGACTGTGCGCGGTGTTTTGTTCCGTCCCGCGAGTGCTACGCTACCTTATGCACGTTCCTTGCCCTGAAACATCCGTGAGGGTGATCCCTCTCCGAGGAGCGTCCCATCTGCAGTGAGCTGGGTTCGGGTCATCTGAGAGGTAAGAGGAAGCGTTGAGGGCAACACCTTCGTAAAAAGGAGGTTTGGAGTCAAAGCATAGGCAGCAGGAATCTGTGAGGTTCGGCTTCGTCTGGTTTAGGGATGAGAAGGTAGCTTTTATTACACGGTAAAACAAGCCGAAGGGGGTTGCTTCGTGTAGATTTTGAGAAAGGGGTTGGTAAGCCGGAAAGCGACCCGGTGGGGTCGAGGTAGGAGTAAGGCTCTTGGCGACTGCAGTCCGAGGGTTTTGCCATCCGCCCTTTTCTCCCAGGGCCTTGTTTGGTCCGACCACCGTGGGATGTTGGGGTGGGAGTCTAGTAATCTGTATTACTTTCCCAACGTCCGTGCCGAACTTGCGAAGGAACGCCGACCACATCTTCCCCACAGCCCAACTAGTACGGTTTGGCCGTAGGATCTCCATTCTCCGGTGGGTACATGTACCCCTCTCGTAAGGTATCGCATCGGGTGCGAATTTGGGATGCCGGCATGATTGCGGTGCCCACTCGACTTTCAAAAACTCATCTTTTTTGGGTGGTTTCCATCGGCCACTCACCACGATGGTCTCGCATCCCCAGTACCCACAGAACCAGTATGCTGGGTAATTGCAGGAGCTTTTCCCAGGGTTCGAGCTGGGACACCAATAACTTCCCCACACCGACCTGGACTTGGGTCCCATTATCTCAGGGAATACCGTTCCAATTGTAATTTCAAAGGTCGGGCTGCCAACCGAGATGGTCTCTCTAACAATGCTGCCATGCATAGGGTTTCGGAGAAGCCACCTAAATGGCTGATAAGGATGAGACTCTGGCTCAGCTTGCACCGTTATCATTAGCCCTAGGATCAAAATCACACAGAGGCATCTGCGACATTTAGGTTTTACCGACGTGGAGGTTCTGGATGCCAATGGAGTGTCCGGCGGCTGGTCTTCCTCTTCTGCTGCTGGAACGTACGGGTTACGGCGACGCCCACATACCCACTCCTGTGAAGAGAAACTCACAATTCTCTTTAGATTTACTGTGCGGCTCGGGTTTGACGGATTCAAGGGGACACCACTTAATTTTGCCATCTTTTTTGACTGCCGCGTAGCCTCGCCCTGTCAGGACCAGTCTCCACCCATGCTCCCAGTCACCTAGTTGGTTCCTGATTACGACGGGTGGACCTTCTTCCAGTGCCTGCACTGCCCAGTGCTTCTGGATTGGGCTCTTCACCTCGTCTCCCCTGGAGAATTGATTCGGGGCCAACATGGCCGTGGCTAATAGGCGACCTTGGTCTGCTGGGGGAATGGCATTAGTAAAACCTTCTGCTTTAGCCAACGCTTCCAGCTTGGTTTTCAGAGTCTGATTTGCCCGTTCCAGGACTGCTTGACAGTAGGAGATGAGCTGTACTTGAATCATCCAGACTGAGCAATACGCTAGGCCTCTAGGCCGTGGCACTGAGGCCTGGGAGGTTGTGGCGCAGATAGAAATTAGCGCCAAGTGTGTGTCGCAGTAAAAATATTCACTTACGGTGTTGCAAGGGTCAAAGGGTTTCATAGTAGTTAACAAGTATAGTAATTGGTGTGGACATAGTAGCTGCCTTAAACAGTTTAATAAACAATAGGTGTTTGTATTCTTTCCTGGGCCTTGTACCAATGAGAATGTGTCTGGAAGTGTAAACAATATAGAGTGTATAAAACCTGCCACCTTACACGGAATAAAGGAGAAACGTAGCAGTGATCATATTGATTGGAGCTGCGTTTGCTCTCCCGGCTCCTTTCATTATTTCAGGGTTCCCCTGCGACTTTGCACGGGGACCCCACCGCGCTTCCATTTCTGGGCAAGCCCCCCATTCCTGGGCACGGAGACCCCCCTGAACGTTCATTTTGGGGCATCGGGACCCCCCTGAACCTCCGTTTTCAGGGGCCGGGACCCCTTAAATCCCGATTCCGCTGCACCAGGACCCCCCCGAGCCCCCCATTCCTGTGAACGGGACCCCCCTGCACCCCCTTACCCGGCACTGGGACCCCCTGCCCCCCTTCCCGCCATCCCGCCCTTCCCAGACCCCAGACCCGCCCTTGTCCTTCACCTTCGCACCCCCGGATCCCCCAAATTTCCGTGTCCCCCCCAGTTCTCCACTCCCGCCGCTGTTAAGGGGGGTCCCGGGGGGGTCCCAGGCGGCTCTCAGAGGGCTCCAGGGGGGTCGCAGCGGGGATCCAGAGGGATCCAGAGGAATTCCCTGGAATTCCCCGTCCCCTCTCCCCGTCCTCCCTCGGTCCCGCCTCTTCCGCGTTCCAACCTGCGAGACCGGGATCTGCCCGGCGACCGATGACGTCACTGACGATGCGGGTCGCCATTGGCCAGCACGGAATAAGGGAGCCAATGGCGGGGCCGAAAACGGGTGTGGGGGCGGGGCCGCAGCGGAGCGGCGCGATGGCTGCAGCGCTGGGGCTGGGGGGGCTCCTGGCGATCCTGGCGATCCTGGGGGGCCCTGGGGGCGCCACGAGAGGTGAGTGGGACCCCCCGAAACCGGGACCGCCCCGAACCGCAATTCCCGGGCACCGGGACGTCTCTGAACTTCCATTGCCGGGCACGGGAACAGCCCCTGAGCCCCGGTTGGGGTCCGGTGACTCCCCTTGAACCCCTTCCCCGGCACCGGGACCCCCCTGCACCCCGTTATCCGACACCGGGACCCCCCTGCGCCCCGTTATCCGACACCGGGACCCCCCTGAACCCCGTTATCCAAAACCGGGACCCCCCTGAACCCCGTTATCCGACACCGGGACCCCCCTGCACCCCGTTATCCGGGACCCCCCTGAACCCCGTTATCCCGGACCGGGACCCCCCTGCACCCCGTTAGCCGACACCGGGACCCCCCTGCACCCCGTTATCCGGGACCGGGGCCCCCCTGGACCCCGTTATCCGGGACCCCCCTGAACCCCGTTATCCGACACCGGGACCCCCCTGCACCCCGTTATCCGGGACCCCCCTGAACCCCGTTATCCCGGACTGGGACCCCCCTGCACCCCGTTAGCCGACACCGGGACCCCCCTGAACCCCGTTATACGGGACCGGGACCCCCCTGAACCCCGTTATCCGGGACCCCCCTGAACCCCGTTATACGGGACCGGGACCCCCCTGCACCCCGTTATCCGGGACCCCCCTGCACCCCGTTAACCGGGACTGGGACCCCCCCTCACCCCCGTCAGAGCTCTGGGAACCCCCTGCACCCCCTTATCTTGCTCTAATTCCTCTCTACACCCCCTTTCCCATCCATCTCACCTTCCCCAATCTCTCTTTTTCTTTGACTCTGAGACCCCCTGGACCCCCATTCCTGCTTTTCTCGGCCCCCAGCCCCCCTTCCCTCTGCATCACGGACCTCCGAGCCTCCTATTCCCAGGTCTCCCCACCTTGTGACCCGTCTTTCCTTGGCACTGGGGACCCCTGGACCCCATTCATTCCCCTTTCATTGATCCATGAGCCTTCAACCCTCCAAATCTCCGTGTCCCCCCAGTTCTCCACTCCCTGCATTACCTGGATGTGGCAGTGTCGGAGCCCAGCCCGGGGGTCCCCCAGTTCATGGCAATAGGGTTTGTGGATGGGATCCCCTTCGTGCGCTACGACAGCGAGCGGGGCCGGATGGAGCCGCTGACACAGTGGATGAAGGACGGAGCTGAGCCGGGATATTGGGATAGAGAGACCCAGAGCGGTGTGCAGAGCCAGCACGTGGCTGCCAGTGGCCTGGAGACACTGCGGGACCGGTACAACCAGAGCAGGGGTGAGTGGGGGATCTGTGGGGCTGGGATGGGATCTCTGGGGCTGGGATGGGATCTGTGGGGCTGGGATGGGATCTCTGGGGCTGGAATGGGATCCATGGGGCTGGAATGGAATCCTTGGAGCTGGGATGGGATCTCTAGGTTTTGGATGTGGATTCACAGGGCTCCAGGAGGCTGAGATGGGGATCCATTAGGATGGTGTGGGGTTTCTTGTGACCCATGGGCTTGCAACGTGGACCCATGGGGCTGAGATGGGATCTGTGGGGCCAGGTGGGGATCCGTGGGGTTGGGATGTGGATCCATGGGTCCCGGGGGCTGGGATGAAGTTCTGTGTGTCTCCATCAGACTCTGGGGTTCCATGGGGCTGGAATGGGGCTCTGTGGGGCTGGGACACAATTCCATGGGTCTCTGTGGCTACAATCCCCACAGGTCTCCACACATGGTTGCGAGTTTATGGCTGTGATCTCATGTCTGACGGGAGCGTCCGTGGATCCGAACGGTATGGCTACGACGGGCGGGATTTCATCTCCTTTGATCTGGGATCCGGGAGATTCGTGGCGGCCGACAGCGGTGCTGAGGTCACCAGGAGGCGCTGGGAACAGGACGGGACCGAGGCTGAACAATGGACAAATTACCTGGAGAACATCTGCCCAGAATGGCTCCAGAAATATGTCGGATACGGGCAGAAGGAGCTGGAGCGCAAAGGTGGGTGGGAATTTGGGATTTGGGAATGGAGGATTGGAGAACACGGTAACTCCTGTCAGAATTCCATGGGCAGATCTCACCCCCATCCCATTCCAGTGGGAATTTCGTGGTCAGATCTCACCCCCATCCCATTCCCATGGAAGTCCATGGGTAGATGTCATTTTTGTGCCATTCCTGTGGGAATTCCATAGGCAGATGTCACTATCATCCCGTGCCAATGGGAATTCCATGGGCAGATCTCACCCCCATCCCATTCCAGTGGGAATTCCATGGGCAGATCTCACCCCCATCCCATTCCCATGGAATTCCATGGATGCACCTCACCGTTATCCCATTCCAGAGCCCCCTGATGTCCACGTGTCCGGAAAAGAGGAACACGGGACGCTGATCTTGTCCTGCCACGCGTACGGATTCTATCCCAAGACCATCGCAGTCAACTGGATGAAGGGGGAGGAAATGTGGGATCAGGAGACGGAGTGGGGCGGGATCGTTCCCAACAGCGACGGCACCTTCCACACCTGGGCCAGGATCCAGGTGTTGCCGCAGGAGCGGGAGCAGTACCGGTGCCGGGTGGAGCATCCCGGAATGCTGGAGCCCGGGATCTTCGCTTGGGGTGAGGCTGGGAATGTGGGGATTGGGAATTGGGAATTCCCAGATGGGGATTCCCCTTCCCCTCCTCACCATCCCGCGTTTCCCAGAGCCGACACCTGGTGGGAATCTCACCGTGGTGGTCGCCGTGTCCGTCATCGCTGCCATCCTCATCCTCACTGTCCTGATTGGATTCCCCGGCTGGATGCGCCAATCCGGTAACACACGGGATGGGGGTCGGGAAGGGGCACGGATCCACCCGGCACCGTCCAGGAATCCTGTGCCGCTGACCCTGATCCCACTGTTTTTCCACAGGGAAGAGGGAGAAGAAGGGATACAACGTGGCAGCCGGTGAGTCCCAGTGGCGGATCCAGCTCTGGATCCCCTCTGTGCGGATCCCAGCATGGATCCTGGTGTGTGATTCCTGTTGGAATCTCTCTCATGGATCTTCTCTTTCTGCAGGAAACGATTTGGGAAACAACGGCTCGACCGCAGGTGTGGAGCGGGATCAGGGTGGGATTCCAGAGGGGGATCGGGGCAGGATGGACGGACTGGGATCAGGGAGGGATTCTGGATCAGAGCAGGGGTCCAGAGCGGGACCAGATGGAATTGGAGGGTGGGATCAGGGCTGGATTCTGGAGCGGGATCAGGTGGGATGGGTGGGGCAGGATTGGTGTGGGATGGATGGAGCGGGATCAGGGCTGGATTCCGGAAAAGAATCAGGTGGGATGGATGGAGCAGGGATAGAGCAGGATGGATGGGGCGGGATCTGATGGGATTCTGGATCAAGGCAGGATTCCAATGTGGGATCAGTTGGGAAGGATAGAGCGGGATCATGTGGGATGGATGGAGCAGGATCAGTTTGGGATTCCAGACAGGAATTGGGGCAGGATGGATGGGATGGGTTCCGTTGGGATGGATGGAGCAGGATTGGGGCAGGATTGGGGTGGGTTCTGATGGGATTCTGGATCAAGGCAGGATTCCAGTGTGGGGTCAGTTGGGATGGGATGGAGCAGGGATAGAGCAGGATGGATGGTGTGGGATCAGATTAGCATTCCAGAGAGGGATTGAGGCAGGATTGGGGTGGGATCAGGTGGGATTCGGGATCATCTCCCGCTCTCCATGGGCTCCAGCCAGGTCCATCCTTTGCGATGGGGACAGGGACAGGGTGACACCGTGACCCTCTCTCATCCCGGCAGGAATCACCGCCTGAGCGATCCACAGAGCTGGATCCAGCCCCTCCCTCTTCCAAGGAAAACTCAGAGCTGCCGACAGAGCTCATCCCGCTGCTCCCACCCACCCCACAGCTCCTGCCAACGGATCAATTTCCCATTTTCCAATGTTTTAAGGCCAAGAACGACGATTGTTCCCAATGCTTTATTTCTGGTGTGAAATTATCCTGCTTTGGGCAATAAATCCTGCTTGGGCAATTGCGGAATCCCTGGAACCCCTCAGGGGAAAATCCCGGGCCTCGCCTCGGAGGAATACACCGCAGAGTCTGGAAGAGAAGTCTTCTCCCCGCAGTGCCCTGTGACACGGTGTGACCTGCCCCAGGCTGGTCTCCCCTGTGCTCCCAATTCCCGCGGTTTCTCCTTTCCCTGGCCATGGTGCCCCTGGTGACCGTCCCGTTGTCCCCAAAGGTCTCTGCCCTTTGCCCTGCCCTTTGCCCTGTCCCCGTGCCCTCAAACCCTTGGTTCCTGACCTCTGTTCAGGCCTGTGCACAGCTCGTGGCCCGACCTTTGTTCCCGATCTCCCTTCGGCGCGCTGGAATGAACCTTTGCCGGAATTAATCCTGCCAAGGCCCTTCGGCCTCTCCTCGCTGAGCTCAGCCGTGGCGTGTGCGGGGCGTGGGCTTGACCGCCTCGCCTGAATTCCCCCCAGGTGGCTTTTCCACAGGAGATGGTTACTGGGAACCGGGCGGCAGCGACCGCCATCTAAGCCCACAGTGCTACAGGCAATAAATCCCCGTTCCCTCCTCCAGTGTCCGGCAGTTCCTCTCTGGGAGTCAGGAGTGGGAATGGGGATGGTGGGGACAGTGGGGACAGGGATGGGGACAGCAGGAGCAGGGTGGGGACACCAAAATCAGGTTGGGGACACCAGGAGCAGAGTGGGGACAGCAAAATCAGGTTGGGGACACCAGGAGCAGGGTGGGGACACCAAAATCAGGGTGGGGACACCAGGAGCAGATTGGGGACACCAATATCAGGTTGGGGACACCAAAATCAAGTTGGGGACACCAGGAGCAGGGTGGGGACACATGAAGGGGAATGGGGACACCAGGAGCAGGGTGGGGACACCAGGAGCAGGATGGGGACACCAGGAGCAGGGTGGGGACACCAGGAGCAGGGTGGGGACTTGCCGGTCACACCCAGCTCCATCCCCCGGGATTCATTTCCCGCTCTGTGTCCCATCCCCGAGGTGTCCCCAGGAGGGTTTGGCTGCGTCGGGCTCCTGGAGGGGCAGTGGGATGGGGAGTGGGACCTCGTTGTCCCCAAAGGTCCTTGAGTGTCCCGAAATCGGGGCTCGGGATCTCAGAGAGGTTCCCTGGCCGTGACCGCGGCCATGACACAACCCATGGCCGTGAGATGAGGGTGACCATGAGTGGCACAACCCTGAGATGACCATGAACATGGGATGGCCGTAACTGTGACCATGACCATGGGATGACCATGATACAACCACAACCTTGACCATGAGATGATTTGCACCAAGGGACGACCATGGGCTGGCCATGGCACAACCATGGCCTTGAGGTGGCCCTGATGTGATGTGATGAGATGACCATGAGGTGACAATGACATGATCTTGAGATGACCGTTACAGTGAGATGACCATGAGCATGTGATGGTGTAGATTAGGAAATGGCCGTCACCATGAGATGACCATAAGATGATTGTGACAATGAGATGACCGCGAGATGACCATGACACCACCATGGCCATGAATTGATGAAGGCCTTGAGATGACCATGACCATGAGATGACCATGACCATGAGATGACCACGACACAACCACAACCCTGACCACGAGATTATTTGGACCAAGAGACGACCATGGGTTGGCCATGGCACAACCACGGCCTTGAGGTGGCCCTGATATGATGGTGGCCATGAGGTGACAATGACATGACCATGAGATGACCGTGTCTTGGTTTGGCTAAACAGGTGTCTGCCAGGGAAAGCTGGAGTTTCCCTCGGAATGGAGAATGTAACCCGCCCCCGTTCCAAATTATTTTAATTTTGCCTTCAAAGGATTTTCAGGCAACGATTTGGCAATAGGAGTAGCACTTCTTTACTAGGAGTATTAAAAAAACAAATGTAGGAGTACAAAAAACAAGCAAACAAAACGAACAGAAAAATCGTAGACTCCCTGACAGAGTCAGGTGTTGGTCGGGGTGTTGGGTGCTGTCCACAGTGAGCCCTCGTGGAGTGGCAGAGGTGGTTCTGTGTGAGTAGAGATGGTCCTGTTAAAAATGGGTCCAGTAATGGCGAGATGGGGCCGGTCTTCCTTCGGGAATCCAGTGGAAAAACAGGGTTCCTGGTGTTCCTACGTCTCAGTTTTTATCTGGGTAGGAACGGTTTGGCTCCTCCCACTGGGTGGAGCATCTCCCAGTGGGATGATGTAATGTGTGATGTCACTGGTGAGCCTTGGTGGCCCATTAACAGAAGATACACCCCCGGATGGGGATAAGGGACACTGGGATGATGTAATGTGTGATGTCATTGGTGAGCCTTAATGGCCCATTAACAGAAGATAACCCCCAGGGGAGATAAGGAACATTGGGATGATGTAATGTGCGATGTCATTGGTGAACCTTGGTGGCCCATTAACAGCAGATATCCCCCAGAGGGGATAAGGGACACTGGGATGATGTAATGCGTGATGTCATTGGTGAGCCTTGGTGGCCCATTAACAGCAGATATCCCCCAGAGGGGATAAGGGACACTGGGATGATGTAATGTGTGATGTCATTGGTGAGCCTTAAGGGCCCATTTACAGGAGATAAGGGACACTGGGATGATGTAACATATGATGTCATTGATGAGCCTTGGTGGCCCATTAACAGCAGATATCCCCCAGAGGGGATAAGGAACACTGGGATGATGTAATGCGTGATGTCATTGGTGAGCCTTGGTGGCCCATTAACAGCAGATATCCCCCAGAGGGGATAAGGAACACTGGGATGATGTAATGCGTGATGTCATTGGTGAGCCTTGGTGGCCCATTAACAGAAGATATCCCCCGGAGGGGATAAGGAACACTGGGATGATGTAATGCGTGATGTCATTGGTGAGCCTTGGTGGCCCATTAACAGCAGATATCCCCCAGAGGGGATAAGGAACACTGGGATGATGTAATGCGTGATGTCATTGGTGTGCCTTGGTGGCCCATTAACAGCAGATATCCCCCAGAGGGGATAAGGAACACTGGGATGATGTAATGCGTGATGTCATTGGTGAGCCTTGGTGGCCCATTAACAACAGATATCCCCCAGAGGGGATAAGGAACACTGGGATGATGTAATGCGTGATGTCATTGGTGAGCCTTAAGGGCCCATTTACAGCAGATAAGGGACACTGGGATGATGTAATGCGTGATGTCATTGGTGTGCCTTGGTGGCCCATTAACAGCAGATATCCCCCAGAGGGGATAAGGAACACTTGGATGATGTCATGTGTGATGTCATTGTTTTACCTTCTGTACAACAAAATGGCGGCTCCCTGTGCCTTTCCATACAACAAAATGGCGGCTCCCTGCACTTTTCCATACAACAAAATGGCGGCTCCCTGCACTTTTCTGCCGCTGGCGGTTACATTTGTTTCTCTTTTACTTACAGAGTTTTTGCCCATAAGTTTCTAGGAACCTAACTACTGGCTACTTGTGGGTCCTTCAAAAGGGCAAAGTGGCCGAAGGAGAGGAGTTGTAGCACCTGGCTACAATTCTTTTGTCTCGGGGAGTTTTCTCTCGGAGCGGGAAGATACCGAGAGTCTTGGGGGCAGGTAAACGACAGGGCTGGGGGCCGATGCGCTCTCTCTCGTTTCCGGCATCAGGAGAGGACTTAATTGCTTAATTGTTGCTTAATTGGAGCTGTTGCTGGCTGCGAGGAGGATTCACCGTGTTACAAACGCGTATTATAAAATTGGCTTCTCGCACAAACTAAAATGAATGCTGTGTGTATAACGGGGGAAGGTTTTGCTGTATTAATATAATTTCTTTAATTGTCTGCTATTAACAGGGCTTAGTGATGTGATGAACATGTATTTCTAGGTTGCAGCACAATATTCAAATAGAAACCGTGTGATGCAAGATGCTTTTTGTGGCTAACCCAGAAAGAACGGGAATTATCATCGGGAAATTCCCCACATTCTTGGATTATCGGGATGAAGATAACGGCGACAGACCCCAGAGCTCCAAAGGAAGAATTTATCGATCCTTCTGTAATCAGAGAATGGGACATGAGGCGCCACCAAGGAAATTTAATCTACAAGGAGTAATGAAATGCTAAACGGGTAAAATGGGGGCAGGTTGGAGGGGTTGTGGCCAATTCAACGACCTGAGGAGAGCCCTCTACGGTTTGAATATCATCTGATTCCCCAAATTTTATTTGCTTGGTTTTGCCACGCTCGGACTGATTCGTGCGCTTTTCCCGATCCGTCCGTGAAGAGAGTTACAGCACTCAAAGGCTCTTCACTCAGACAAGGGTTTTTCTCTAAATCCGGTTTTGCGTGCAAGAATTTGCGGCCTGGGCGATGAATGGAACAAACACTTGAGTGATTTAACAACGCGTTCTGCAAATCCTGTGAATTTTGCAAAGCCCAGTCAAGGTGATCTCTTCTTTTCACACGGTAGTGGTTTCACGTTCGCGGATTTTTGTTTCCCAGTTTTGGCGCAGTGGTTTGAGTGTCCACCAGAATCATTTACTCTCTTCTGCTGTGAGATAAGATTAGGAGAAAAGCAAAGCAGGCCCACATCTTTAAAAGTATAAAAGTTTAATTAAAAAACACTAAAAGAAAGGAACGCGAATGAAAATGAAACCTTTAAAACACTTCTCCTCCCGCCACAACTGTTCGCTTTCCCCACTGACACCATAAAGAGACAAACCCTGGGATTTTCAGTCAGTTTCACCACTCTAAAATAATCTTTCATCGGTTCTCAGGGAGAGGAGCCGCTCTCAGAACTCCCATGGAGACACTGACACAAGTCCCACGTCACGGATCCGCAGCCGCCCGGGGAATTCTGCAAACCGTGAAGTCGTTCCCATTGGCAGCTTTTCCCACAACTGCAAACGGGCCGTGGACTCCTGCAAACTCATGGGGCGTCATTTTTAAAGGTGAACGGCTCCAAAAGCCACGGGTGTTTTTGTCAGGGCTGGAATCAAAGCTCGTGCCACGAAATATTGGCAAACTGTGGGACGGTTTCTCATCTCTTGCGGCAAAAACACCCAGCGGTACCTTTGCAGTGGTTCTCCTCTGTCGATGGCTGGAACCGAAAAGGAAAATCCAGGAGCATCCTCTGGATCCACCGGAATGATAAAAAACCCCCAAACTTTGAAGCCGATGACAACAAGAGGCCAGTCTCTCGGAATCACTGAGAGAGAAGGAAATCCAGGTCGTAAATGCCTCACGTCCTCTACCGCTTTGTTGATCTTCCTCAAGTCGTGAAGCGATCTCCAGGAATCACGCGAGTCTTCTTCTGAATGAAAACAACTGGGGAATTCCAGGGACTGTCCGTGGGTTTGATGTGGCCTTTTTTTTGTAGCCGTTCGCTAATTTTTTGAGCGCATTCCATTTTTTCTGTTCGAGGCGCCACTGATCCATCCAGACGGGCCGATTGGTTTTCCATAATAACTTAATACTGATAACCTAATACCGATAACCCAATACTGATAGCCTAACAACGAGCGGCAGGCGTCGCTGTGGTTTCCATCACAAACCCATTTCTACTTTAGTTTCCCACTGGCACAACACGTCTCTCCCCCACACTGTCCCAGAGCTCCTTCCCCACCAAGGGACGGGTGGTCGCCGCCTTTCCTGTGGGACCTGTGACAGTAATCACGGATTCACTCGGATGACACACTGCAGTTCCTCCAAACCCTTTGAGGCGACGCTCCTCTGCCATCAGCTTCCAGTTGCTCGGCCAGACCTCAGGAGAAACCACGGTGACACACGCCCCCGTGTCCAGCATGCCTGTAACCTCCACCGTTTCGCCGGACCCCACGTGTGTCAGACTGCACGTCAGCTCTATCCGTTCACCGGTGACACGTTTTACCCAACGGACATGAGGGCTAAAGCCCTCAGAAGGCATTTCTCCGTATCCAGCTCGCTCATTTCTATTCATTGGCAGTGCAATAGCAACAGCTATTGGTGTTTTTGGTTGAATTACCACCGGGGCCTTGCGAACAAGAGCGAAGACTCTCAGCTCTTCGTTAAAATTTGCTGAAACGACGGCTGGAATAATGTGAGTCCAAGAGTTCTCTTCCTGTCCTTGCCTATAATCAGAAAGTCCTGTCTTTTTTTTGAAACACCAGTGACCCCTACGGCGATGCCTCTGTGGCAAGAGTTTTTGAAAGAATATGTCAGTTTGGAAGTCGCCAGTTCGCACCGTGTCCCTGGGGGTAAGAAGTGGGGGCGGATTACGAGGCGGCCGGCGGTGTCACAAACGGCACAGGGCTCGGGTTTTCCCCAGGTATCCTCAGGTTGTTCAGGTGTTCCTGTCATTGAGATGCTGTTACTTGTTTCGCCACACGATGGCGCTGTGCGCTGTTTTTTACACGGGCCTGGGGTGTCCTCAATGGCTTCTTGTCGCCGCTTGGCCACCGAGCGGCCACCGGGGTCACCAGGGCTACTGGGGCCACCAGAGCTAATGGGGCCAACAGAGCTAATGGGGCCACCAGGGATAACGAGGCCACCAGAGATAACGGGGCCACCAGGGATAACGGGGCCACCAGAGATAACGGGGCCACCAGGGATAACGGGGCCACCAGAGATAACGGGGCCACCAGAGATAACGGGGCCACCAGGGATAACGGGGCCACCAGGGCGAACGGGGCCACCAGAGATAACGGGGCCACCAGAGCTAATGGGGCCACCAGGGATAACGGGGCCACCAGAGATAACGGGGCCACCAGAGATAACGGGGCCACCAGGGATAACGGGGCCACCAGAGATAACGGGGCCACCAGGGATAACGGGGCCACCAGGGATAACGGGGCCACCAGAGATAACGGGGCCACCAGGGATAACGGGGCCACCAGGGATAATGGGGCCACCAGGGATAACGGGGCCACCAGAGCTAATGGGGCCACCAGAGATAATGGGGCCACCAGAGATAATGGGGCCACCAGGGATAACGGGGCCACCAGGGCGAACGGGGCCACCAGGGATAACGGGGCCACCAGGGATAACAGGGCCACCAGGGATAATGGGGCCACCAGGGATAATGGGGCCACCAGGGATAACGGGGCCACCAGAGCTAATGGGGCCACCAGAGATAACAGAGCCACCAGAGCTAATGGGGCCACCAGAGCTAACGGGGCCACCAGGGCCACTGGGGCCAGCAGGGCCAGGCCTCGAGAGGAGGTTGTAGACGTCCCAAAGTGTCGCCGGCAGGTCACGCGTGGCCAGGCAGCGGCTGGCCTCACAAAGCCGCTCCACCTCGGCCACTGCCGCCACCAGGGCCTTGATGGACGCGGGGGACGCCTCCTGTGTCCCCTTCAGGAGGCCCTCGACGTACCCCAGCCGGTACAGCAGCTCCCAGGGGAACGCGCTGAGTTTCTCGCACGCGGCCACCACGCGCCCCAGCAGCCTCAGGGCCTCCTCCAGCCAGCGTCCCCTCCTGGTGGCCGCCCCCGCCCGCCCGGTGGCCACCACCACGGCCGTCACCTTCCAGGTGATCAGGAGCCCGGTGACCTCCTTAATGAGGCGGACGGAGCTCTTCAAGAGCAGCGACGCGGACGCCCGCCAGGCGCGCAGCGCGGCTCTCACGCCGGCCCAGGTGAGCCTCGGTGTGGCCGCGAGGGCGGGCAGGGCCACACAGGTGAACGCGCCGTGCTCCAGGGCGTCCCGGAGGGTCCAGGTGAACTCGCTCAGGGCTGCGTGCAGGGATTCCGGGGACACGGACAGCCGCACGTCGCTGCGCGGCGCGGTCACAACGGCCACCAGCTCGCCCAGGGCGGCCGCCACGTCCACCTGGGCCTGCAGCACCTGGGGAGGGGACAGGGGAGGTGGCGGGGACATCGTGGTCTCCTGGGGTGGCCCCTGTGCCTGCCTGGGGTCCCCTTTGTCCCCTCCCTGCAGGGCTCTGCTGTCCCCTCAGTCCCTTTGTCACCCCCTTGTCCACTCTGCCACCCCCTGCTCTCCACTCCTGCCACCCCCCTGCTGTCCCCTTTGACCCCAATCCTCCCAGGACCCCCCGCACCCCACCTGGGACCCCCAAACCCCACCCGGGACCCCCAAACACCACCAGGACGCCCAAAACCCCACCTGGGACCTCCAAACTCCACCTGGGACCCCCAAACCCCACCTGGGACTCCCCAAAACCCCACCTGGGACCCCCAAACCCCACCTGGGACTCCCCAAAACCCCCCTAGGAGCCCCGAAACGCCACCTGGGACCCCCAAACACCTCCAGAACTCCCAAAACCCCACCGGGACCCTCCAAACCAAACTTGGGACCCCCCAAAACCCCACCTGGGACCCCCCAAACGCCTCCACGACCCCAGAACCCCACCGGAACCCCCCAAAACCCACCTGGGACCCCCAAACCCCACCTGAGATCCCCCCAAACTCCACCTGGGACCCCCCAAAACCCCACCTGGGACCCCCCAAACCCCACCTGGGACCCCCAAACCCCACCTGAGATCCCCCCAAACTCCACCTGGGACCCCCCAAACCCCACCTGGGACCCCCAAACCCCACCTGAGATCCCCCCAAATCCCACCTGGGACTCCCCAAAACCCCCCTAGGAGCCCCGAAACGCCACCTGGGACCCCCCAAACTCCACCTGGGACCCCCAAACCCCTCCAGGACCGTCCAACCCCCCCCCAGGACCCCCTGCCACCCTCCTCATCCCCTCTGCCACCCGCCGTGTCCCCCCCCGTCCCCTCCCGCCCCCCCCCGCGCCGGGATTGTCGCACCCCGCGGGGCTCCTGGGCCGCCGGGGACATTCCGGGGACACTCTGGGGACACTCTGGGGACACTGGCGGGGTGCGGACACGCCTGGAGCGGCACTCGGCGACACACCGGGAAGTGTCGCGGCACGGGAATGGGCGTGGTGTTGTGATGTCATCGCCCCGCCCCCTCCGCCGGGTCACGGCCACGCCCAGCGACACTGCGGGGACACGGGGACAGCGCGCAGGTGGCACCGGGGACGCGGCAGTGCCACCGCTTCCAGCCCAGTGCCACCAGCCCGGTGCCAGCCCGCTGTCCTCAGTGTCATCCCAGTGTCCCCAGTGCCATCCCAGTGTCCCCAGTGCCATCCCAGCGTCCCCAGTGCTGTCCCAGTGTCCCCAGTGCCATCCCAGCGTCCCCAGTGCTGTCCCAGTGTCCCCAGTGCCATCCCAGTGTCCCCAGTGCTGTCCCAGTGTCCCCAGTGTCATCCCAGTGTCCCCAGTCCCATCCCAGTGTCCCCGTCCCAGTGTCCCCAATCCCGTCCCAGCGTCTCCAGTCCCATCCCAGTGTCCCCAGTCCCATCCCAGTGTCCCCAGTGCTGTCCCAGTGTCCCCAGTCCCATCCCAGTGTCACCACTTCCAGCCCAGTGCCACCAACCCAGTGTCCCCAGTTCTGTCCCGGTGTCACCAACCCGGTTCCAGCCCACTGCCCCCAGTCCCATCCCAGTGTCCCCTCCCAGTGTCCCCAGTGCCATCCCAGTGTCCCCAATCCCGTCCCAGTGTCCCCAGTGCCATCCCAGTGTCCCCAGTCCTGTCCCAGTGTCCCCAGTCCCATCCCAGTGTCCTCTCCCAGTGTCCCCAGTCCTGTCCCAGTGCCACCAGTCCCCATCCCCGTGTCCCCAGTGTTTTGGGTTTTTTGGGAAGATCCCAGGGGGGTTTAGAGGGTCCCGGGGGGGGGGGGGGGTTGAGGGGTCCCAGGTGGGGTTTGGGGGGTCCCAGGTGAGGTTTGGGGGGTCCCAGGTGGAGTTTGGGGGGTCCCGGGTGCGGTTTGGGGGGGTCCCAGGTGAGGTTTGGGGGGTCCCAGGTGGGGTTTGGGGGGGTCCCGGGTGGGGTTTGGGGGGTCCCGGGTGGGGTTTGGGGGTCCCAGGTGGGGTTTGGGGGGTCCCAGGTGGAGTTTGGGGGGGTCCCGGGTGGGGTTTGGGGGGTCCCAGGTGGGGTTTGGGGGGTCCCGGGTGGGGTTTGGGGGGTCCCAGGTGGGGTTTGGGGGGCCCAGGTGCGGTTTGGGTGGGAGGGGGAAAGGATGAACCCCAGAGGTTGACCACGCCCCCTTTTAGGCACCGCCCCTTATTCCTGGACACGCCCACTGCGCTCTCCTCTCATTGCTCCTCCCCTTTCAACCTTTCAGTTCCGCGTTCTGGCCCCGCCCCTCCCAAGGCCCCGCCCCACGTAGCCTTGGCCACACCCCCGGGTGGCTTTTTATCAGTTTTTTATCAACCAAAAACCGCCACAAATCGACCCGAAAACACAAACCCGGGCAGGGTCACGGTCACTCTCCTCTCACGGCCAGGGAACCTCTCTGAGATCCCGAGCCCCGATTTCGGGACACTCAAGGACCTTTGGGGACAACGAGGTCCCACTCCCCATCCCACTGCCCCTCCAGGAGCCCGACACAGCCAAACCCTCCTGGGGACACCCCGGGGATGGGACACAGAGCGGGAAATGAATCCCGGAGGATGGAGCTGGGTGTGACCGGCAAGTCCCCACCCTGCTCCTGGTGTCCCCATCCTGCTCCTGGTGTCCCCATCCTGCTCCTGGTATCCCCACCCTGCTCCTGGTGTCCCCACCCTGCTCCTGGTGTCCCCATCCTGCTCCTGGTGTCCCCACCCTGCTCCTGGTGTCCCCATCCTGCTCCTGGTATCCCCACCCTGCTCCTGGTGTCCCCACCCTGCTCCTGGTATCCCCACCCTGCTCCTGGTGTCCCCACCCTGCTCCTGGTGTCCCCGCTCCCCTCCATGTGTCCCCATCCTGCTCCTGGTGTCCCCACCCTGCTCCTGGTGTCCCCACCCTGCTCCTAGTGTCCCCATCCTGCTCCTGGTGTCCCCATCCTGCTCCTGGTATCCCCACACTGCTCCTGGTGTCCCCACACTGCTCCTGGTGTCCCCATCCTGCTCCTGGTATCCCCACACTGCTCCTGGTGTCCCCACCCTGCTCCTGGTGTCCCCGTTCCCCTCCATGTGTCCCCACCCTGCTCCTGGTGTCCCCGCTCCCCTCCATGTGTCCCCATCCTGCTCCTGGTGTCCCCGCTCCCCTCCATGTGTCCCCATCCTGCTCCTGGTGTCCCCGCTCCCCTTCATGTGTCCCCACCCTGCTCCTGGTGTCCCCACCCTGCTCCTGGTGTCCCCTGTCCCCTTCATGTGTCCCCACCCTGCCCCTGGTGTCCCCACTCTGCTCCTGGTGTCCCCACCCTGCTCCTGGCGTCCCCTGTCCCCTTCATGTGTCCCCACCCCTGTTCCTGGTGTTCCCATCCCAGTCCCGGTGTCCCCAGCCTGATTTTGGTGTCCCCACACTGCTCCTGGTGTCCCCACCCTGCTCCTGGCGTCCCCATTGCCCTTCATGTGTCCCCACACTGCTCCTGGTGTTCCCATCCCAGTCCTGGTGTCCCCACCCTGCTCCTGGTGTCCACAACCTGATTTTGGTGTCCCCACCCTGCTCCTGGTGTCCCCATTCCCCTTCATGTGTCCCCACCCTGCTCCTGGTGTCCCCACCCTGCTCCTGGTGTCCCCATCCTGCTCCTGGCATCCCCATTCCCCTTCATGTGTCCCCACCCTTATTCCTGGTGTCCTTATCCTGTTCCTGGTGTCCCCTGACCCCTTCACGTGTCCCCACCCCTGTTCCTGGTGTTCCCATCACAGTCCTGGTATCCCGAACCTGATTTTGGTGTCCCCAACCTGCTCCTGGTGTCCCCAACCTGATTTTGCTCTCCCCACTCTGCTCCTGGTGTCCCCACCCTGATTTTGGTGTCCCCAACCTGCTCCTGGTGTCCCCACCCTGCTCCTGGTGTCCCCATCCCCGTCCCCACTGTCCCCACCATCCCCATTCCCACTCCTGACTCCCAGAGAGGAACTGCCGGACACTGGAGGAGGGAACGGGGATTTATTGCCTGTAGCACTGTGGGCTTAGATGGCGGTCGCTGCCGCCCGGTTCCCAGTAACCATCTCCTGTGGAAAAGCCACCTGGGGGGAATTCAGGCGAGGCGGTCAAGCCCACGCCCCGCACACGCCACGGCTGAGCTCAGCAAGGAGAGGCCGAAGGGCCTTGGCAGGATTAATTCCGGCAAAGGTTCATTCCAGCACGCCGAAGGGAGATCGGGAACAAAGGTCGGGCCACGAGCTGTGCACAGGCCTGAACAGAGGTCAGGAACCAAGGGTTTGAGGGCACGGGGACAGGGCAAAGGGCAGGGCAAAGGGCAGAGACCTTTGGGGACAACGGGACGGTCACCAGGGGCACCATGGCCAGGGAAAGGAGAAACCGCGGGAATTGGGAGCACAGGGGAGACCAGCCTGGGGCAGGTCACACCGTGTCACAGGGCACCGCGGGGAGAAGACTTCTCTTCCAGACTCTGCGGTGTATTCCTCCAAGGCGAGACCCGGGATTTTCCCCTGAGGGGTTCCAGGGATTCCGCAATTGCCCAAGCAGGATTTATTGCCCAAAGCAGGATAATTTCACACCAGAAATAAAGCATTGGGAACAATCGTCGTTCTTGGCTTTAAAACATTGGAAAATGGGAAATTGATCCGTTGGCAGGAGCTGTGGGGTGGGTGGGAGCAGCGGGATGAGCTCTGTCGGCAGCTCTGAGTTTTCCTTGGAAGAGGGAGGGGCTGGATCCAGCTCTGTGGATCGCTCAGGCGGTGATTCCTGCCGGGATGAGAGAGGGTCACGGTGTCACCCTGTCCCCGTCCCCATCGCAAAGGATGGACCTGGCTGGAGCCCATGGAGAGTGGGAGATGATCCCGAATCCCACCTGATCCCACCCCAATCCTGCCTCAATCCCTCTCTGGAATTCTAATCTGATCCCGCCCCATCCATCCTGCTCCAACCCCGCTCCATCCATCCCACCTGATTCTTTTCCGGAATCCAGCCCTGATCCCGCTCCACCCATCCCACACCAATCGTGCCCCATCCATCCCACCTGATCCCGCTCCAGAATCCAGCCCTGATCCCACTCTCCAATTCCATCTGATCCCGCTCCGGACCCCTGCTCTGATCCAGAATCCCTCCCTGATCCCAGTCCGTCCATCCTGCCCCGATCCCCCTCTGGAATCCCACCCTGATCCCGCTCCACACCTGCGGTCAAGCCTTTGGTTTCCAAATCTTTTCCTGCAGAAAGAGAAGATCCATGAGATTCCAGCACGGATCACACACCAGGATTAACCCCAGGATCCATGCTGGGATCCGCACAGAGGGGATCCAGAGCTGGATCCGCCACTGGGACTCACCGGCTGCCATGTTGTATCCCTTCTTCTCCCTCTTCCCTGTGGAAAAACAGTGGGATCAGGGTCAGCGGCACAGGATTCCTGGACGGTGCCGGGTGGATCCGTGCCCCTTCCCGACCCCCATCCCGTGTGTTACCGGATTGGCGCTTCCAGACGAAGAATCCAATGAGGACAGTGAGGATGAGGATGAGGATGACAGCGATGACGGACACGGCGACCACCACGGTGAGATTCCCGCCAGGTGTCGGCTCTGGGAAACGCGGGATGGTGAGGAGGGGAAGGGGAATCCCCATCTGGGAATTCCCAATTCCCAATCCCCACATTCCCAGCCTCACCCCAAGCGAAGATCCCGGGCTCCAGCATTCCAGGATGCTCCACCCGGCACCGGTACTGCTCCCGCTCCTGCGGCAACACCTCGATCCTGGCCCAGGTGTGGAAGGTGCCGTCGCTGTTGGGAACGATCCCGCCCCACTCCGTCTCCTGATCCCACATTTCCTCCCCCTTCATCCAGTTGACTGCGATGGTCTTGGGATAGAATCCGTACGCGTGGCAGGACAAGATCAGCGTCCCGTGTTCCTCTTTTCCGGACACATGGACATCAGGGGGCTCTGGAATGGGATAACGGTGAGGTGCATCCGTGGAATTCCATGGGAATGGGATGGGGGTGAGATCTGCCCATGGAATTCCCACTGGAATGGGATGGGGGTGAGATCTGCCTATGGAATTCCATGGGAATGGGATGGGGGTGAGATCTGCCCGTGGAATTCCCACCGGAATGGGACGAAAAGGACATCTACCCGTGGAATTCCATGGGAATGGGATACGGGGGAGGTCTACCCATGGATTTCCCACTGGAATTTGATGGGGGGGAGATCTGATCGTGGAATTCCCTCACGAATGGGATGGAGATGACATATTCCCATGGAATTCCCACTGGAATGGGATGGGGGGGAGGTCTACCCATGATTTCCCACTGGAATTTGATGGGGGTGAGATCTGCCCATGGAATTCTGACAGGAGTTACCGTGTTCTCCAATCCACCCTTCCCAAATCCCAAATTCCCACCCACCTTTGCGCTCCAGCTCCTTCTGCCCGTATCCGACGTATTTCTGGAGCCATTCTGGGCAGATGTTCTCCAGGTAATTTGTCAGTCTCTCAGCCTCGGTCCCGTCCTGTTCCCAGCGCCTCCTGGTGATCTCAGCACCGCTGTCGGCCGCCACGAATCTCCCGGATCCCAGATCAAAGGAGATGAAATCCCGCCCGTCGTAGCCATAATGGGAGGATCCATGGACGCTCCCATCAGACATGAGGTCACAGCCACTAACTCGCAACCATGTGTGGAGACCTGTGGGGATTGTACCCACAAAGACCCATGGAATTGTGTCCCAGCCCCACAGAGCCTCATCCCAGCTCCATGGACCCCATGGATGCACATTCCAGCCCCACAGGATGGATCTCAACCTGGCCCCACAGATCCCATCCCAGCCCCACAGATCCCATCCCAGCCCCGTGAAGCCCCAGAGTCTAATGGAGACCCCCAGAGCCAAATCCCAGCCCCATGGACCCCATGGATCCACATCCCAACCCCATGGATCCCCACCTGGCCCCACGGATCCCATCTCAGCCCCACGGGTCCACGTTGCAAGCCCATGGGTCACAAGAAACCCCACACCATCCTAATGGATCCCCATCTCAGCCTCCTGGAGCCCTGTGAATCCACATCCAAAACCTAGAGATCCCATCACAGCCCCATGGATCCCATCCCCGCCCCATGGATCCCATCCCAGCCCCATGGATCCAAACCTGGCCCCATGGATCCCATCCCAGCCCCACAGACCCCATCCCAGCCCTATGGATCCCATTCCAGCCCCACAGATCCCATCCCAGCCCCATGGATCCCATCCCAGCCCCATGGATCCCATCCCAGCCCCACAGATCCCATCCCAGCCCCCCAGGGATCCCATCCCAGCCCCCCAGGGATCCCATCCCAGCCCCATGGATCCAAACCTGGCCCCATGGATCCCATCCCAGCCCCACAGATCCCATCCCAGCCCCACAGATCCCATCCCAGCCCCATGGATCCCATTCCAGCCCCATGGATCCCATCCCAGCCCCATGGATCCCATTCCAGCCCCACAGATCCCATCCGAGCCCCATGGATCCCATCCCAGCCCCACGGATCCCATCCCAGCCCCACGGATCCCATCCCAGCCCCATGGATCCCATTCCGGCCCCACAGATCCCATCCAAGCCCTACGGATCCCATCCCAGCCCCACGGATCCCATCCCAGCCCCACGGATCCCATCCCAGCCCTACGGATCCCATCCCAGCCCCATGGATCCCATCCCAGCTCCATGGATCCCATCCCAGCCCCATGGATCCCATCCCAGCCCCATGGATCCCATCCCAGCCCCATGGATCCCATTCCAGCCCCATGGATCCCATCCCAGCCCTATGGATCCCATCCCAGCCCCACAGATCCCATCCCAGCCCCATGGATCCCATCCCAGCCCTATGGATCCCATCCCAGCCCCATGGATCCCATTCCAGCCCCACAGATCCCATCCCAGCCCTATGGATCCCATTCCAGTCCCACAGATCCCATCCCAGTCCCACGGATCCCATCCCAGCCCCACAGATCCCATCCCAGCCCCATGGATCCCATCCCAGCCCCATGGATCCCATTCCAGCCCCACAGATCCCATCCCAGCCCCATCGATCCCATCCCAGCCCCGTGGATCCCATCCCAGCCCCATGGATCCCATTCCAGCCTTATGGATCCCATCCCAGCCCCATGGATCCCATCCCAGCCCCAAGGATCCCATTCCAGCCTTATGGATCCCATTCCAGCCTTATGGATCCCATTCCAGCCCCACAGATCCCATCCCAGCCCCACGGATCCCATCCCAGCCCCATGGATGCCATCCCAGCCCTACGGATCCCATCCCAGCCCCATGGATCCCATCCCAGCCCCATGGATGCCATCCCAGCCCCATGGATCCCATCCCAGCCCCACAGATCCCATCCCAGCCCCAGGGATCCCATCCCAGCCCCACAGATCCCCCACTCACCCCTGCTCTGGTTGTACCGGTCCCGCAGTATCTCCAGGTTCGTGGCATACCAGTGCTGGTTCTGCACACCAGTCTGGGTCTCTCTATCCCAATATCCCGGCTCGGCTCCGTCCTTCATCCACTGTGTCAGTGGCACCACCTGGCCCCACTCGCTGTCGTACCGTGTGATGGGGATCCCATCCACAAACCCAACAGACATGAACTGGGGGACCCCCGGGCCGGGCTCCGACACTGCCACATGCAGGTAACGCAGGGAGTGGAGAACTGGGGGGACACGGAGATTTGGGGGGTTGAGGGCTCATGGATCAATGAAAGGGGAACGAATGGGGTCCAGGGGTCCCCAGTGCCAAGGAAAGACGGGTCACAAGGTGGGGAGACCTGGGAATAGGAGGCTTGGGGGTCCGTGATGCAGAGGAAAGGGGGGCTGGGGGCCGAGAAAAGCAGGAATGGGGGTCCAGGGGGTCTCAGTGTGAAGGAAAAGGGGGATCGGGGAAGGTGGGATGGATGGGAAAGGGGGTGTAGAGCAGAAGGAGGTGCAGGGGGGTCCCCGTGCCCAGGGATGGAAATTCAGGGGGGTCCCAGCGCCCAGAATCCCCCCAGGGATCCCCCACGAGCCCCAGGAACCTCCCAGACCCCCTGGGACCCCCCAGGCACAGGGTGGGGAACTGGGGGGACGCAGAGATTGGGGGGTCTGGGGGCGTCCGAGGGTCGGGAAACGGAACCGGGAGAGCCGGGAAGGGTCCGAGGTTCAAGGAAGGGACCGGGAGAGGCGGGACGGGGGATCCAGGGGGTCCCTGCGCCCACCAAAGGGGCTCCGGGGGTCCCCGCGGCTGAGGAAAGTGGGGTCTGGGAGCTGGGAAAGGCGGGAATGGGGCTCCAGGGGGGCCCGGGGTCACGGCAAAGGGGGGGCTGGGGCTGGGAGCGGCGGGCGGGTCCCGGGATCGCGGTTTGGGAGACGCGAAAGCGAAACGGGAGGAAAGGGGAATTCCAGGGAATTCATCTGGATCCCCGCTGAGACCCCCTGGGAGCCCCTGGAATGCCCTTCCAGGAAATGCCGGGAATGGAGAACTGGGGGGACACGGAAATTTGGGAGATCTGGGGGGTCCAAAAGCCGAGGAAAAGGGCGGGTGTGGGGTCTGGGAAATGCGGGAAGGCGGAAAAGGGGCTGCGGGGGGGTCCCGGTGCCGGATAACGGGGTGCGGGGGGATCCCGGTGCCCGGAAATTCAGATTTAAGAGCGTTCCAGTGCCCAAAAACTTTCCTTCCCAAAATTCGGGGTTCAAGGGAGTTCCGGGGCCCGAAAACGGCGGTTCAGGGGGGGCCGGTGCCCAGAAATGGGGTACAGGGGGGTCTCTGTGCCAGATAAGGTGGTTCAGGGGGGTCCCGGTGCCGGATAACGGGGTTCAGGGGGGTCCCGGTGCCGGATAACGGGGTTCAGGGGGGTCCCGGTGCCGGATAACGGGGTTCAGGGGGGTTCCGGTGTCGGATAACGGGGTGCGGGGGGGTTCCGGTGCTGGAGAAGGGAGAACAGGGGGGTCCCCGTGCCCTGGAATGGGGGGTCAGGGGGAGTTTCCTTCTCGGAATTCGGGGTGCAGGAGGGTCCTGGTGCCCAGAAATGGGGGTTCAGGAGGGTCCCGGTCCCGGATAACGGAGTTCAGGGGGGTCCCGGTCCCGGATAACGGGGTGAAGGGGGGTCCCGGTCCCGGATAACGGGGTTCAGGAGGGTCCCGGTCCCGGATAACGGGGTGCAGGGGGGTCCCGGTGCCGGATAACGGGGTTCAGGGGGGTCCCGGTCCCGGATAACGGGGTTCAGGGGGGTCCCAGTCCCGGATAACGGGGTTCAGGGGGGTCCCGGTGTCGGATAACGGGGTTCAGGGGGGTCCCGGTGCCGGGGAAGGGGTTCAAGGGGGGTCACCGGACCCCAACCGGGGCTCAGGGGCTGTTCCCGTGCCCGGCAATGGAAGTTCAGAGACGTCCCGGTGCCCGGGAATTGCGGTTCGGGGCGGTCCCGGTTTCGGGGGGTCCCACTCACCTCTCGTGGCGCCCCCAGGGCCCCCCAGGATCGCCAGGATCGCCAGGAGCCCCCCCAGCCCCAGCGCTGCAGCCATCGCTCCGCTCCGCTGGGACACTGCTCGGAAATCTGGCCACGCCCCAGCCCCGGCCCCGCCCCCAGCCCCGCCTGCGGCCCCGCCATTGGCTCCCCTATTCCAGGCTAGCCAATGGTGACCAGCACTGTCAGTGACGTCACCGGTCGCCGGGCAGATCCCGGTCTCGCAGGTTGGGACGCGGAAGAGGCGGGAAAGAGGGAGCGCGGGGGGGGAGGGGACGGGGAATTCCTGGGAATTCCTCTGGATCCCTCTGGATCCCCGCTGCGACCCCCTGGAGCCCTCTGAGAACCGCCTGGGACCCCCCCGGGACCCCCCCTAACAGCGGCGGGAGTGGAGAACTGGGGGGGACACGGAAATTTGGGGGATCCGGGGGTGCGAAGGTGAAGGACAAGGGCGGGTCTGGGGTCTGGGAAGGGCGGGATGGCGGGAAGGGGGGCAGGGGGTCCCAGTGCCGGGTAAGGGGGTGCAGGGGGGTCCCGTTCACAGGAATGGGGGGCTCGGGGGGGTCCTGGTGCAGGGAAATCAGGGTCCAGGGGCTCCCGGTGTCCGGGAAATGGGGTTCAGGGGGTCCCGGTGCCCAGGAATGGGGGTTCAGGGGGTCCCGGTGCCCAGGAATGGGGGTTCAGGGGGTCCCGGTCCCCGGGAATTGGGGTCCAGGGGGTCCCTTCCCGAGTTCCCGGGTTCAAGGGCTCCCGGTCCCTGAAAACGGAGGTTCAGGGGGGTCCCGGTGCCCCGAAATGAACGTTCAGGGGGGTCCCGGTGCCCAGGAACGGGGGGCTCGCCCAGAAATGGAAGCTCGGGGGGTCCCCGTGCCCAGGAATTGCGGGTCAGGGGGGTCCCGGTGCCGGGGGCAGTCACCGCTCCCCGGGCCGGTCCCGGAGCCGCAGCTCGGGAGACGCGAAAGTGACCGGGGGGAGCGCGGGGAGGGGACAGAGGAAACCCTGGGAACTCCCCTGAACCCCCCGGGACCTCCCAGGACCCCCCGCAGGACACACAGGGGGTGGAGAACTGGGGGGACGCAGAGATTGGGGGTCTGGGGGCGTCCGAGGGTCGGGAAACGGAACCGGGAGAGCCGGGAAGGGTCCGAGGTTCAAGGAAGGGACTGGGAGAGGCGGGACGGGGGATCCAGGGGGTCCCTGCGCCCACCAAAGGGGCTCCGGGGGTCCCCGGGGCTGAGGGAAGTGGGGTCTGGGAGCTGGGAAAGGCGGGAATGGGGCTCCAGGGGGGCCGGGATCACGGGAAAGGGGGGGCTGGGGCTGGGAGCGGCGGGCGGGTCCCGGGATCGCGGTTTGGGAGACGCGAAAGCGAAACGGGAGGAAAGGGGAATTCCAGGGAATTCATCTGGATCCCCGCTGAGACCCCCTGGGAGCCCCTGGAATGCCCTTCCAGGAAATGCCGGGAATGGAGAACTGGGGGGACACGGAAATTTGGGAGTTCTGGGGGGTCCCAAAGCCGAGGAAAAGGGCGGGTGGGGGGTCTGGGAAATGCGGGATGGCGGAAAAGGGGCTGCGGGGGGTCCCAGAGCACTGACGGGGCTGCGGGGGCGTCCCGGTGTCGGATAACGGGGTGCGGGGGGATTCCGGTGTCGGATAACGGGGTGCGGGGGGGTTCCGGTGTCGGATAACGGGGTGCGGGGGGGTCCCGGTGCTGGAGAAGGGAGAACAGGGGGGTCCCCGTGCCCTGGAATGGGGGTTCAGGGGGAGTTTCCTTCTCGGAATTCGGGGTTCAGGGGGGTCCTGGTGCCCAGAAATGGGGGTTCAGGGGGGTCCCGGTCCCGGATAACGGGGTTCAGGGGGGTCCCGGTGTCGGATAACGGGGTTCAGGGGGGTCCCGGTCCCGGATAACGGGGTGCAGGGGGGTCCCGGTGTCGGATAACGGGGTTCAGGGGGGTCCCGGTGTCGGATAACGGGGTTCAGGGGGGTCCCGGTCCCGGATAACGGGGTGCAGGGGGGTCCCGGTGTCGGATAACGGGGTTCAGGGGAGTCCCGGTCCCGGATAACGGGGTGCAGGGGGGTCCCGGTGTCGGATAACGGGGTTCAGGAGGGTCCCGGTGTCGGATAACGGGGTTCAGGGGGGTCCCGGTGCCGGGGAAGGGGTTCAAGGGGGGTCACAGGACCCCAACCGGGGCTCAGGGGCTGTTCCCGTGCCCGGCAATGGAAGTTCAGAGATGTCCCGGTGCCCGGGAATTGCGGTTCGGGGCGGTCCCGGTTTCGGGGGGTCCCACTCACCTCTCGTGGCGCCCCCAGGGCCCCCCAGGATCGCCAGGGTCGCCAGGAGCCCCCCCAGCCCCAGCGCTGCAGCCATCGCCGCCGTCCCCGGTGGCGGCTGTGTCGCAGTTTCAGGGACGCGAAAGCGAAAGTGGCCGAGGGCGCGCGGGGAGGGGGGAGGGGAGAAGGGGAATTCCAGGGAAGTCACCGGGATCCTCTCCTGGAACCCCTCGGGATCCCTCGGGGATCCGTCTGGGACCCTCCAGGGCCGCGCCCTGCGGGACCCCCGGGCTCCTCTCCCGTTCCTTCGGGGTGTGATCAATACGAATCACATTTTAAAGGGAATTACTCTCTGTGTTGTGTTGGAAACCTGTGCTCTGTTAATATCCTCTCTTTTATTTGTGTGCTAATTATACTTTTTAGGCTTCGGGATAAAACTAAACTAGAAACTTTGTGATTTAAAATGCTTTTTGTAACTGGCTCGAGGAAAGGGAAAGAGAATCCACAAACTCCTCCCGTTATCCTGTCTGGATAGAGATAACAGCCACGGAGCCCCGAAACCCCAAAGGAAGAATTCCTTTCCTCCGTTCTCGGGGAGTTCGGGGCTCCGTGGGGCCACGGGAGGATGGATTTGCGGGACGGGATGGTTTAGGAGGGGCGGGAGGAGCTGGAGTGAAGCAGAAACACCCGAAGTCGAAAGGAATGTTTGGATCACGGGTGGGATTCATGAACACGCAACAGGCCGTGTGTTTTCCGGGATGATCCTTTGTGCCCTCGGGCGGAGTGCCGGGCACCCCGACCTCTGTAAACTTTTAATGTCTCTAATTGTCTTATTTTTATTATTGTTAAAATTTTAAAATTGTGCCGGGAAGCGAGGCGCGTTTTTCACGGAGTGATCACCGATCCCGGAGCGGCCGGAGAGCGCCGTGCCCAGTTTAGATTTCCCAGGAAAGGGAGGCCTGGGAGTGAGGAGCCCCGGGCTGGCCGGGAATGGGGCTCCGGGGGTCCCGGGGTGACACAGAAACGGGATCCGGGGCCGGGAGAGGAGGATCCCCGGGAATGGGGCTCCGGGGGTCCCGGGGTGACAGACACGGGATCCGGGCCCGGGAGAGGAGGATCCCCGGGAATGGGGCTCTGGGGGTCCCGGGGTGACACAGACACGGGATCCGGGCCCGGGAGAGGAGGATCCCCGGGAATGGGGCTCCGGGGGTCCCGGGGTGACACAGACACGGGATCCGGGGCCGGGAGAGGAGGATCCCCGGGAATGGGGCTCCGGGGGTCCCAGGGTGACACAGACACGGGATCCGGGCCCGGGAGAGGAGGATTCCCGAGAATGGGGCTCCGGGGGTCCCGGGGTGACACAGACACGGGATCCGGGCCCAGGAGAGGAGGATCCCCGGGAATGGGGCTCCGGGGGTCCCGGGGTGACACAGACACGGGATCCGGGCCCGGGAGAGGAGGATTCCCGAGAATGGGGCTCCGGGGGTCCCGGGGTGACACAGACACGGGATCCGGGGCCAGGAGAGGAGGATCCCCGGGAATGGGGCTCCGGGGGTCCCGGGGTGACACAGACACGGGATCCGGGCCCGGGAGAGGAGGATTCCCGGGAATGGGGCTCCGGGGGTCCCGGGGTGACACAGACACGGGATCCGGGCCCAGGAGAGGAGGATCCCCGGGAATGGGGCTCCGGGGGTCCCGGGTTGACACAGACACGGGATCCGGGGCCGGGAGAGGAGGATCCCCGGGAATGGGGCTCCGGGGGTCCCGGGGTGACACAGACACGGGATCCAGGCCCGGGAGAGGAGGATCCCCGGGAATGGGGCTCCGGGGGTCCCGGGGTGACACAGACACGGGATCCGGGGCCGGGAGAGGAGGATCCCCGGGAATGGGGCTCCGGGGGGTGTCCGGGGGGATCGGGGGGTGCAGGGGGGTCCCAGGGAATGGGAATGGAGCGGGGGGGCAGGATCTGGGAAACGGCGGCGGCTGCTGGGAAGGGACTGGGACAGGCCGGGATGGACTGGGATGGACTGGGACAGACTGGGATGGACTGGGATAGACTGGGATGGACTGGGACAGGCTGGGATGGACTGGGATGGACTGGGATGGACTGGGACAGGTTAGGATGGACTGGGACGGACTGGGCCAGACTGGGAGCAGAACCCACTGGGAGCAGAACTGGGGCACCAGGGATCATACTGGGATATACTGGGACCACTCTGAGGGTTACTGGGAGCATGCTGGGGACAACTGAGTTGTACTGGGAGACACTGGGAGTGGTTTGGATCATCCTGGGACTGACTGGAATCAAACTGGGAGTGACCAGATCCGTCATAGGGGTGAATAGGAGGAACTGGAACAAAGCAGGGGGCAACTGGGATTGTACTGGGAGCAGCTGGACCCATACTGGGATCATACTGGGATCATACTGGGATCATACTGGGATCATACTGGGACTGACAGGGTCATACCTGGAGTGACTGGAGTAATACTGGGAGGATCTGGGAGTCACTGGGATCATACTGGGGGTGACTGGGATTAACTGGACTCATACTGGGAGTGACTGGGGCTTAGTGGGATCATACTGGGAGTGACTGGGATCAAACCAGACTCATACTGGGAGTGACTGGAGGTTACTGGGATCATACTGGGAGTGACTGGGGGTTCCTGGGATCCTACTGGGGGTGACTGGGATTAATCAAACTCATACTGGGACTTACTGGGATCATACTGGGAGTGACTGGGATTAACCAGACTCATACTGGGAGTGACTGGGGCTTACTGGGATCATACTGGGAGTTACTGGGATCATACTGGGAGTGACTGGGATTAACCAGACTCATACTGGGAGTGACTGGGATTAACCAAACTCATACTGGGAGTGACTGGGGGTTACTGGGATCATACTGGGAGTGACTGGGATCGAACCAGACTCATACTGGGAGTGACTGGAGGTTACTGGGATCATACTGGGAGTGACTGGGATCATACTGGGAGTGACTGGGATTAACCAAACTCATACTGGGAGTGACTGGGACTTACTGGGATCATACTGGGAGTCACTGGGATTAACCAGACTCATACTGGGAGTGATTGGGACTTACTGGGATCATACTGGGAGTGACTGGGATTAACCAGACTCATACTGGGAGTGACTGGGATTAACCAAACTCATACTGGGATTTACTGGGATCATACTGGGAGTGACTGGGATTAACCAGACTCATACTGGGAGTGACTGGGACTTACTGGGATCATACTGGGAGTCACTGGGATTAACCAGACTCATACTGGGAGTGATTGGGACTTACTGGGATCATTCTGGGAGTGACTGGGATTAACCAGACTCATACTGGGAGTGACTGGGGGTTCCTGGGATCCTACTGGGGGTGACTGGGATTAATCAAACTCATACTGGGACTTACTGGGATCATACTGGGAGTGACTGGGATTAACCAGACTCATACTGGGAGTGACTGGAGGTTACTGGGATCATACTGGGAGTGACTGGGATCATACTGGGAGTGACTGGGATTAACCAAACTCATACTGGGAGTGACTGGGACTTACTGGGATCATACTGGGAGTCACTGGGATTAACCAGACTCATACTGGGAGTGATTGGGACTTACTGGGATCATTCTGGGAGTGACTGGGATTAACCAGACTCATACTGGGAGTGACTGGAGGTTACTGGGATCATACTGGGAGTGACTGGGATCATACTGGGGGTGACTGGGATTAACCAGACTCATACTGGGAGTGACTGGGGGTTACTGGGATTATACTGGGAGTGACTGGGATTAACCAGACTCATACTGGGAGTGACTGGCACTTACTGGGATCATACTGAGAGTGACTGGGATTAACCAGACTCATACTGGGAGTGACTGGAGGTTACTGGGATCATACTGGGAGTGACTGGGATCATACTGGGAGTGACTGGGATTAACCAGACTCATACTGGGAGTGACTGGGGGTTACTGGGATTATACTGGGAGTGACTGGGATTAACCAGACTCATACTGGGAGTGACTGGAGGTTCCTGGGATCCTACTGGGGGTGACTGGGATTAATCAAACTCATACTGGGAGTGACTGGGATCATACTGGGAGTGACTGGGATTAACCAGACTCATACTGGGAGTGACTGGAGGTTACTGGGATCATACTGGAGGTGACTGGACTTGCACTGGGAGCAGCCGGGACCACAGTGGGAGCGAATGGATCACAGAAGGTGTGACTGGGCTCATACTGGAACCGACTGGGGCCACCCTGGGCTCTTACTGGGAGTGACTGGGAGTGAAAGGGGCCGTACAGGGCACGACCGGGAGCCACCGGGACCGTGCTGGGGACAACCGGGATCCTCCCGGGAGCGATTGGGAACATCCCGGGGGGGACCGGGGTCATCCCGGGGGGGACCGGGAGCCGGCGCTGGGGAGGGCAGCTCTTACTGGGCTCCTGCTCCGGTTTATTATGAATGCCGGGGTTGTTGTTGTGATTTCCCTGGTTACACACACCGGTAAAGAACCGGTATTCCCAGCCCCGTGTCTCTGCCTGAGAGCTCATTAATTTTATGAATTACAACAATTCGGAGGGACGGGGTTTGAATTCCGCATTCCAAGGGAGGCTCCGGCTTTTCCCTGGCACGCACCTGGCTTTCAAACTGAGACAACGGCATTCCCTGAGCTGGTTATGGTGTAAAAGTTGGGTATGGTGTAAAAGTTAGTTATGGTGTAAAAGTTCGTTATAATGTAAAAGTTAGTTATAATGTAAGAGTTCTTTATAATGTAAAAGTTCGTTATAATGTAAAAGTTAGTTATGGTGTAAAAGTTCATTGTAATGTAAAAGTTATAATGTAAAAGTTCATTATAATGTGAAAGTTTGTTATAATGTAAAAGTTAGTTATAATGGAAAAGTTCGTTATAATGTAAGAGTTAGTTAAAATGGAAAAGTGAGTTAAAATGGAAAAGTGAGTTAAAATGGAAAAGTTAGTTACGGTGTAAAAGTTTGTTGTAATGTAAAAGTTCGTTATAATGTTAAAGCTCGTTATAATAAAAAAGCTCGTCACAATAAAAGAGAAATAATTACGACAGTTACACTATAAAAGCATTTCGGCGTTGCGCAGTCTCTGTTTCAGCGTTTCGCTAGGGCCTGGGATGCGATATCGATTCATTACGTTTCCGTTTCTGCGGGCTGTGCGGCGCACAAAAACTGAGTGAGAGTTCAAGGCGGATTTTTTGGGAGGAAACCGGTTCAGGGAAGAAAAAAAAAAAAAATAAAACCTCCTCCGAGAGAGACGCGGAAAAGAACGCTGTTTATTAAACAGGCAAAGCGCTCCCCAGCACAATAAATTCGGCAATACCCGACGAGAAGAACTTGGTGCCGCTCTGGAGAGATGACAGATTTGGAACAGAATTCCTTCCTGGAGGTGGTTGGTCTGTGTCAGTCCCTCTGGCGCCGGGACACGCTGCGCAGGATGGGACTGGCAGGGTCCTCAGTCCGGAGAGATTTTAACAGTTCCAAGGAAAAACAGAAAAAAAAAAAAAAAAAAGAGGGGAAGAAAAAAAAAAGAAAAAAAAAGAAAAAAAAAGAAAAAAGAGAAAAATTTAAAAAAGAAAAAAAAAAAGCAGGAGAAGAGGGAAAAAAAGTGAAGCTTCTCCTCCTCTACTAGCTGTTGTAAGTGTATATTACGTAGTTGGCTTTTCGCATAACTCTTGTAATTGTACCGTGTCGTGTTTTTATTAATGAGAATTTAGAAGGGTAATGAATGTGTATTTTTTTTTTTTTTTGATCATACCAGAGGGGGAAGATTTTTTTTGTAACGCTTTAAGCCACCAAGCCCCAAGCTATGGGAAGGGGGTCACCTTGTGACCCTTTTAAGAAAAAAAAACCCGTTAATTTTCTGTTTTCTTATCCGGCTGAAAAGAACCAGGAAAACCTCAAAAGAAGATTTACAGTCGTGGTACCAGACGACGTGGAGACACCCACAGAACAAATCCACTAGATGAGATTATCGGGGATACTTAGATCAAACAGGAATGTTTGATTACCATCTATTGAATATTCAACACGGCGCTCCTTGAAGATAGAAATCCTGAAAGGGTGAGGTGGGCGACGTGCCAAGTCCCCCCTCGGCCGAGAAGCTTGGTTTATTCTGTCTCCTATTTCGTCTATTTTTTTTTTTTATTATTATTATTATTTCCATTAAACTTATAAAATTCTAAGAGTGGAACTTGTTTTTCACAGAGCTAACTAACTGCTGAAGGAAAAAAAATAATAATAATAATAAATCTCTCCGTCCCTCGCCGTGTGTTGTTGAATCCGACTCTCAAGGCCAGCCGGCGGAGGGAAGTTTCTGGAAACAAACGGCGCGCCTCTCCCTTCCCGCTGCTCCCAGACCCAACGCCAAAGGCACACGGGGCGATATCCAACAGAGACCCAACAGACGACCGGGGCTGCAAACCTCACAACGTCACCCCAGGACACCCCCACATCCCCTGTGCCTCTGGGTGGGGAGGGAATCTGGGATAAAGTTCCGCCCGGGAAGGAGGGAGAGGCGGGGCGAAGGTGTTTTCGTCGGGATTCTTTCCCTTCTCGTTCCCTTGCTCTGGTTTGTTTGATCGGAAAATCAAATTATCCCCCTCCCAAGTCAGGTGCGTTGTGCCCGTGAGCAGCGATTGAACTCTCCCCCGCCCTTACCCGGACCCTCGAGCTTTTCCTCGCGCGTTCCGTTCTGTGAAACACGAGGTTCGCTCTCTTGGCAAAGCTTTGTGAGTTGAACGGAAAGGACGACTCGGAGACGGAATGAGGCGAATTAGTTGAAGAATCACAGTCGGCATTCAGCCACGGGCACGCCTCACCACCTCAGGACGCTCCTTGGGAAGGACAAGCATGTTGCATGGTCAAAGATCCCCCCAATGCATCGTCCAAACATTCCTTGGAGTTTAGGTGTCCTCTTGGTTTCAAACCTCCCCCCTACCCCACCCAAACCTGCCCCAATTTCACCGATTCACCATTTTATCACTCCTGGCAGATAAAATCTCTTTGCGGCTCTACCGTGTCATCTCACTCTCTGGTAGCAGAGGGGCAAAAAAGTTCTTCCTTTGGAGTTCTGGTGTCTGCTCTCTTCAGCCAGACGGGATAATCCAGGAGCGGGGGGGGATTTCCTGATTATCTTTTATTCTTCTGGGTTGGCCACAAAAAGCATCTTACGTCACATAGATTCTATTTTAATATTGTGCTATAACCCAAGAAATATATATATATATATTAAAAATAGATATTTATCTCTATATAATATATTAAGAATAAATAATATATATTATTATATTCATATATATTATTTATATATTAATAATAAATAATATATATTATTATATTTACATATTATGCTATATAATTATATAAGATATAATATATTTAATTATATAATATCTATTATAGAATAATAGACATTATATATTAGTGTTATACAATACATAATATCTATTATAGAATAATAGATATTATATATTAGTGTTATATAATACATGATACCTATTATAAAATAATAGATATTATATATTAGTGTTATATAATACATAATACCTATAATAAAATAATAGATATTATATATTAGTGCTATATAATACATAATACCCATTATAAAATAATAGATATTATATATTAGTGCTATATAATACATAATACCCATTATAAAATAATAGATATTATATATTAGTGTTATATAATACATAATACCCATTATAAAATAATAGATATTATATATTAGTGCTATATAATACATGCTATCTATTATAGAATAATAGATATTATATATTGGTATTATACATACTTTATTATATATATATCAATAATATATATCATATATTATACCATATAATATATAATTATATGTAATTATAATATAATATATGATTTTTATATATATCATATATTACATTATAATTCTATATATTTATATAATATTTTATATGATTAATAGCAGAAATAAAATAAACTATCTTAACACAGCAAAGCCTTTTAAGATTTTTTCTATATAAGTATAGCATTCATTTTAATATTTGCAAAAAGCCGAGCTCGTAATGTTTATCTCTAGCGTGTCCCCTGCGCAGGGTGAGGAGGGAAGTGACCGGGAGGTTTTGGCCTCTTTCCAGCATCCCCGAGGTTTCCGAGAAATGCCGGAGTTCAGGGAAAGGGAGGCGAGTCCCCGCCCTGTGCACAGCCCGTCCAAAGTGCCGCTTCTTCCCTCTCCGCTCTTTCGTCTCCAGGGCTTTCGGGACTGTGATAGGTGCATGGCGTAAAAAAAAAAAAATATATTGTACGTGGTAAATTCATAAATTGTCGCTAAAGGTTTGGACTCTCAAAAGCGGCTCGAAATCCCAGAGCCCATTGCGGGGCTGTGAAACCACAGATTTCGCAACAGAAACAGACGAGGCTGGACTGGAGACGGGCCGTTCATCAAGGGTGGGCTAACGAAGATCTGATGTCAACCTCGGCGGAGGATCCGGGAAGATGACTGAATCAGCGCCTGCATTTGAAATCATGAGCAAACGCCATAGAATTGCTAAAGGGTTCCCAGCTCTTTTGCTCTGTTTGCACAGAACCTGAATTACCTCCTGCTTGCAAAATGTGTTTGAATAATAATGAACATCATCATCATCATTCTAAGAGTGGTGGTAAACTAGGGCCATTTGAGAAGAGTGTAGGTGCAGAGAAGGTTGTTAGAGCTTTGAAGCTGAGGGACCATTTCTGCAGAGCTCACAAGGCCAAATGTCTCTGGCCACGTGTCCTGTAAGCAGCCCCCAGCCAGCAGAGCAATGGGCTGTGGGAATGGCACTTGCTGAGCTCTGGTGTCCCATCCCAAGGCAGTTTGGCACAGCCTGGCTGCGGCGCTCCAAAAAGACTCGCTCCGTGTTTGCTGTGGCCTCCTGCCACAGACTCCTCCAGTTGAAGGTCTGCAATGTCCCTTCAGGTGGCCATAAAGAAAATGAGTCTCCGAGGGCAGAAGAGGGAACGAGCTGTGAATGAGCTCCTGCTCCTGAAGGACAAGAAGAACCCCAACATTATCAACTCTTTGGACAGGTGAGTGCTTCAGCTCTCATCCCGTGCACGAGCCCTGCGTTAATCTTTCCTGGCATCCGTAGTCCGTAGCCTGTTTGGAGAAGCCTGACCCGGCCATATCTTGCCAAAACAACAGCCTGGCAGTTCACTCCCTCCATGTCCTGTAGCTGCTTTGGTTTTTTCTTCAGGCTGACCCCGTTTTCAGTGTCGTCCAACAGGTGCTGATAAACCACGGCAGAAATTATTCCCCTTGGGTTGGGGGTTGAACTCCCAGACCGCCGAGATCTCCCGCATCCTCAGCCACAGCTCCGGAATTCCTGATCCATCCCTTCCATCCCCTCACCCACAGCTCCGCAGTTCCTGATCCATCCCTTCAGCCACAGCTCTGCAGTTCCTGATCCATCCCTTCCATCCCTTCACCCACAGCTCCGCAGTTCCTGATCCATCCCTTCCATCCCTTCAGCCACAGCTCCGCAGTTCCTGATCCATCCCTTCCATCCCTTCAGCCACAGCTCCGCAGTTCCTGATCCATCCTTCCATCCCTTCAGCCACAGCTCCGCAGTTTCTGATCCATCCCTTCCATCCCTTCACCCACAGCTCCGGAGTTCCTGATCCATCCCTTCAGCCACAGCTCCACAGTTCCTGATCCATCCCTTCCATCCCTTCAGCCACAGCTCCGCAGTTCCTGATCCATCCCTTCCATCCCCTCACCCACAGCTCCGGAGTTCCTGATCCATCCCTTCCATCCCTTCGGCCACAGCTCCGCAGTTCCTGATCCATCCCTTCCATCCCTTCACCCACAGCTCCGCAGTTTCTGATCCATCCCTTCCATCCCTTCAGCCACAGCTCCGCAGTTTCTGATCCATCCCTTCAGCCACAGCTCCGCAGTTCCTGATCCATCCCTTCCATCCCTTCACCCACAGCTCCGCAGTTCCTGATCCATCCCTTCCATCCCTTCACCCACAGCTCCGCAGTTCCTGATCCATCCCTTCCATCCCTTCACCCACAGCTCCGCAGTTTCTGATCCGTCCCTTCCATCCCTTCAGCCACAGCTCCGCAGTTCCTGATCCATCCTTTCCATCCCTTCAGCCACAGCTCCGCAGTTCCTGATCCATCCTTTCCATCCCTTCACCCACAGCTCCGCAGTTCCTGATCCATCCCATCCATCCCTTCAGCCACAGCTCCGCAGTTCCTGATCCATCCCGTCCATCCCTTCCCATCTCGGACACAGCCGCCATTCCCGAGCCCGCCCCACAGCGCCCCCTGCAGCCGCGGGGGGATCATCGCAGCTGCCCCGCCCACCGGGAGCCACCAGCGCCCCTGCTGGCTGTGCCCGGAACTGCCCCAAAGGGGAAAGTGCCGCGCTCAGGGAAGCTGTTCCTGGGTTCCTGCTTCTGTTTATTATTAATGCCGGAGTTGTTGTTGTTTGCCTGGTTATACAGACCAGAACTGTTATCCTATCCCCGTAATGCTGGCTAAAAACCCCTTAATTTTATAAATTTTAACAATTCGGAGGGAGGGGGTTTGAATTCCGCATTCCAAGGGAGGCTCCGGCTTTCCCTGGCACGCACCTCGCTTTCAAACTGAGACAACGACATTCCCTGAGCTGGTTATGGTGTAAAAGTTGGTTAAAGTGTAAAAGTTTGTTATACTAGAAAAGTTAATTATAACATAAAAGTCAGTTATAAGAGTTATAATATAAAAGCATTTCAGCGTTGCGCAGTCTCTACTTTAATATTTCGCTGAGGCCTGGGGTATAAAATGGATTTATTACGGTGCCATTGCTGTCGGCCATACGGTGCACACATAAACTGAGAGATGATGTTATGCCGAAAAGCCGCCGAGAGGAATTATAAATTGCACCGTATCAAAATCTTTGTCATCAATAACGACGTGCAAAAGGTGACGCATGAATGCGAAAGGCGATATTGAATTGTCGTTGGTATTTTCATTTCTGTTGTCATTTCTAACGCGGGTCTGCTGCTTCTCCTGCAGGCACTGAGGGGGCTCATTCACCCCCCGCGTCCCTGAGTGTCCCCAAGTGTCCCCGTGCGTCCCTGAGTGTCCCCAGTGATGTCACCCCAGGAATTCCCACCGGGATTTGCGACAGCTGCCATGAAAATTTCCAGAAAATTCCCCAGATTTGTCTCCAATCCCACGTGGTGAGGGGTACGGGGACAAGCGACACCAGCGACGTTTCCAATGGTGTCACCGCCCCAACGATGCAACAACAGTGACGTAACTGTCCTTCAGCAGCCTTGATGGCTTTTTGGCACTGCTCGGCCACCGCGCGGCCACGGAGGCCACCAGGGCCACCACAGGGACTCGAGAGGAGCAAGTCGATTGCCCCAAGCGTCACCAGCAGGTGATCTGTGGCCAGGCAGAAGCTGGCCTCCCACAGCCGCTCAAACTCGCCCACCGCGGCCACCAAGGCCTTGAGGGCATCTTGGGACACCTCCCGTCTCCCCTCTAGGGCGGCCTCGATGTCCACGAGCCGCTCGTGCAGCTCCAAGGGGAGCAGGGAGGCTCTGTCACACGCCACCACCAAGCGCCCCAGCAGCCCCCGGGCCACTTTTTTGTCCCCTCCTGGGGGCCCCCACCACCGGCTTGGTGGCCGCCACGGCCTCTTCCATGGCCTTGGTGGCCGCCGCCACGCGGGCTTCGTGTGCGGCCACCAGCAAGGCCGCCTTTCTCTCAGCCGGGGACACCTGCGGCTGCGGGGCCGCGGCCACCAGGTTGTCCCCAGCTGTCCCTCCGCTGGCGGTCTCGTCCCGCAGGTCCCCGGCCAGGACGGTGGTGGTGGCCTTTGCGGTGGCCTTGGCCGCGTCCTCCCAGTCGTCGAGGAGATCGGCGGCCTCCTCGACCCGCCAGAACCAGCTGTCTTCGAGCTCGTCCACCCGGTCCCGCCAGGCTCTGGCCGAGACTCTCACCATGGACCAGCTGGCCCCCGGGGTGGCCCTGAGGGTGGCCACGGCCTGCCTCGGGCGGGTGACACCGTGCTGGCTCAGGCAGGTGACACCTCCTTGGTTGAGGGTGTCCCAGAGGGTCCGGGTCAATCTCCTCAGGTCTTCACGCAGGGACCTTTGGTACAGGAGCGGCCACGCGTCGCTGCGCGGCGCGGTCACGGCGGCCGCCAGCTCGCCCAGGGTGGCCACCACGGCCACCAGCGCCTCCAGATCCTGGGGAGGGGACAGGGGAGGTGGCGGCGACCTCGTGGCCTCCTGGGGTGGCCCCTGTGCCCTCCCGGGGTCTCCTTTGTCCCCTCCCTGCAGGGCTCAGCTGTCCCCTCTGTCCCTTTGTCACCCTCTTGTCCACTTGGTCACTTTCCCTGCCACTCCCCCGTGTCCCCCCCTGACCCCTCCCGCCCCCCCGTGCGGGGATTGTGGCACCTTGCGTGGCTCCATGGCCACTGGGGACACTCCGGGGACACTCCGGGGAGAGGCCGAGGGGCGAACAGGACCCGGTGACAATCGCGGACACGCCGGGACGTGGCACGGCCGGGAGAAAAGGGGAAGAAGTGACGGCACCGCCCCATTGTCCCCAGAGCAAAGTCCCCATCACCGTGTCCCCACCCCCATTGTCCCCACCCCGATGTCACCAGCCCAGCGCCGCCGCCCCAGTGTCACCACAGCGATGTCACCAGCCCAGTGTCCCCAGTGTCACCCCAGTGTCCCCACCCCCATTGTCCCCACCCCGATGTCACCAGCCCAGCGCCGCCGCCCCAGTGTCACCACAGCGATGTCACCAGCCCAGTGTACCCAGTGTCACCCCGGTGTCCCCACCCCCATTGTCACCGGGCCAGTGCCGCCATCCCAGTGAGTCCCAGTGTCCCCAGTGCCACCCATGGCATCACCCAGTGTCCCCAGGCCCCTCCCAGTGTCCCCATCCTGGGGCAGGGGAAGGTCTGAACTGGCCTGAACTGGTTCATACTGGTCAATGCTGGTCTATATTGGTCTATACTGGTCAGGGCAGGGGAAGGTCCCTCCTGGTCTGTACAAACTCATACTGGTCTGAACTGGTCTGAACTGGTCTGAACTGGTCTGAACTGGTCTGAACTGTTCCCCACTGCTCTAAACTGGTTCAACACTGGTCCATACTGCTCTAGAGTGGGTCATACTGGTCCATACTGGTCTATACTGGTGACGGCAGGTAGAAGTCTCTACTGGTATGTATATATACATAATGGTCTATACTGGTCCACACTGGTCTATGTTAGTCCATACTGGTCCATACTGGTCCATACTGGTTTTTGCTCACACACAGCCTCACACAGCACCATCAGCCCCACGGCCAGCCCGTACCTGGCCCAGAGCCCAACTCATCCAAACTGGTGTGTACTGGTCCATACTGGTCTGGACTGGTCTGTACTGGTCCGTACAGATCTGTACCAGTTTTTACTCAGACCATTCAATCCTTTCGTTTCCTGTAAGGCCCCGCCCCTTTCTATGCCCCATTCCTTCCTGCCACACCCAGGCCACACCCTCTCCTCTCCCTATTGGCCGCTGCTCCTGCGGCCCCGCCTTTTTTCTCACGCTCCCATTCCCAATCCCCGCCCCCTCCCCACTCTGCCGCTTGCCATTAGCAGCTCTGTGTGGCCCCGCCTCTCTGTGGGCGTGGCCACAAGACCGATCGGCGTTTATTGACAGGCTCCGCGCAGCAGCAGCCCCGGGGGGTGGAGCCAGTCCGGCCCCACCGGGGGGACTGGGGGGGTCCGGGGGGGTCCCATGGATTGAGGGGGCCTGGTGAGTGGGGGAGCCCGGTAAATTGGGGGGATCCCTGGTGATAACGGGGGGTCCCGGCTGATAACGGGGGACGGGGACACAGGACGGAGCCCCAAGGGACCCCCCGGTGCTGGGGACCCCCCTGTGCCCCCCAGTCCCGCCCGGGCCCCCCCAGTCCCGGCGCTGTTCCCGGGGGGTGAAAGGGAAGGGGCCGAACCCCCGGCATGGGTGGGGGGCACAAAGGGGGGCCCGGGCCCGCTGCACGGGGGGGTCCCCGGTGGGTGCCCGAGGGTGGCGTGTGACAAAGAAAGAGACCCCGGGGACACCGGGGACCCTGGCACGGGCCGGTCCCGGTGACACACGAGGAGCTCTTGGTGGCACAAGGACACCCCGGCCCCTCAATTTCTCTTGCCCGAGGTCCTGGTGACACGAGGAGCTGGTGGTGATGGAGTGTCCACAAGTCTCCCCAGTGATGTCACAGCCCCGATGACATCACAGTCCACCCCAAATCCCTCAAAATTCCCTTAAAATCCCACCAAAATCCCCTCAAAGTTCCCTTAAAATCCACTCGAAACTCCCCCTTACAATTCCATTAAAATCTCCAAATTCCAGTGAAATCCCCTCACAATTCCCTTAAAATCCACCCGATATTCCCACCTAAAATCCTCCCCAGATCCCCTCAGAATTCCCTTAAAATTCCAGCAGACCAGCCTGCAGGTGTGAGCAATGACAGAATTGTTCTACACCGTTCTCTGAGTCGGTCATAATGCAGAAGTTACAACAGTTATAATATAAAAGTTAGTTACAACAGTTATAAAAGCATGTTAGCATTGCGCAGCCTCTATTTTAATATCTCGCTATGGCCTAGAATTAAATATCGATTATAAAACACAATATTATATAATATAGTAATACGAATTATTAATTTCTACTATTAGATTACAATAATAGTTTAATATATTATAGATATAATCAGATTACATTAAATTATGAATTTATGGTCTAACATAAATAATACCGATTCACGTCGCTGCCATTTCCGTAGGCTACACAGTGCACCCATGAACTGATAGATTGTGTCCCTGAGCATCCCCAGGGACGTCAGCCCAGGAATTCCCATCAGCATTTGGGACAGTTTTAACCGAAATTCCCGGAAAATTCCCCAAATTTGTCTCAAATACCGTGCAGGGAGGGGGGAGAGGATCCGTGACACCAGCGATGTCCCCGATGGCGTCACCACCCCGATGACGGGACGTCGCTGTGCCCGCAGCAGCCTCGGGATGTCCTCGATGGCTCTTTGGCACCGCTCGGCCACCGGGGCCATCGTGTGTCGAGTTTTCGGGGTGTCCTCACTGAAGACAACGGCGATGGGCAGTTGTGAAAGCAAAGTCCTTTATTGCACGATTAATCAGCCTCATGGAGGCCGAGGTCGTCACAGACTGAGCCAGTGAAGTCCCCGTGTCCCCAGGAGGAGCGGTGGCATCTTATCACAGCAGTGTGCAGGAAGCCTTCTAACAAAGTTTCACGAAGAACATCAAGAACATAAAGTTTCTGATACATTCTCACATGAGGCCAGCGTGTAATGAGCCCCATGAAGATGCATCAAGCCTGAGGTTCGGCCTGCAACCTCCCAGAGTGGCTTCATAACATTTGCCAGACGGCTCTTCAAGTGCGTTTGGTAACGTAAAGGTTTTAACAAAGAAAGGTTTTAACAAAAGATAAAACATTTTACAAACGATAAAATGACAAACAACACAGAAACAAAAGGCGAGCACAGGTGTCAGAGAAGCCTCTGACCCGTGGCCAGGACACATTAAAAAGCGCCTGAGCACCTCTGAGCTCATTCTCAAGTATAGGATGAGTAAGGAGGGACAATTTGCCTTGCTGCCAATAGCAGCAGCCACAGGCCCTGAGAAACATCTCCAAAGCCCAACCAGTGCCCCTGTGCTGGCACTGGGCTGATGTCCATGAGAAGGGCACACAACTTTCCAGCTTGGCTTCCTTCTAAGTTCAAAGGTAAACTGAAACTTTTTTCCTTAAACAGAATCATTTGCTTGGGTGTGGAAATGCATTCCCACAAGTTTCTGAGTCCCAAGCAGAAGCAGCAACAGCAGCAGCGGCAGCACCTGTAGTCTGTGTCCCCTGAGTCTTATCAGTGTGCATATATTTATATATACATATAGATATCTACTGTCTTATCAGTAGCAGCCGCAGAAACAACAACAGTGGCATTTGTGATTGGTCTTCCCTGAGCTTTAAAGCAGCGCATTTTATTCTATTGGTTTCTACCAATCAGGTAGAAACACGAGTCCAGTATTGCCTTGTTGGGCCTGGCCTAAGCTAAGATTGATGTGCGACAATATTTGCAATTTCTTACACAAATTCTGCACATGTAGCCCTGTCTGTTCTGTCTGGGCATGTTTCAGCAGGGCTACATTATTTTTGTTAGGATTAGAATTAAACCAACCTTGCAGAAGGCAATGTCACTTGAACTTTAAACTAGACTTTAGGTCTCTTTCTTGCTGATTTCGTCTCTTATTTGCTAAGGCACTTAAAAACCCTCTATTTATTTAAAACTAAACTTGCATTTGTACCTCATGTCCGTGTGGACTGACGTGTGACTGAACTAAAGAAGTATGATTACACCAATTAATCTCATTTTTGTACACAGAGTGGTAAGGACAAACATCCTTGACCAAAAATTGATCTTTCCCTGTACAGTTTAATTTGGCATGAAAACATCATGTTTACAGAACCAAAAGTCTTCGGTACTTCAGGTTCACGAGATGCCGCGGGAAGGTGAGGAACCCACCAGTTCCATGCATCTACCGGGGACCAGAAATCCCATGTGGATGATCCTGCAATTGTACCTTGAATGGCTCTGTCAGTTTTCTCTGGAGCTGGCCGAGCATCCACTGGCACACCAACCAGACAGGTGGGAAATGGCTTTTCTGGGTTGTATTGGACAGACATACGGTATCTGAACCTGATGCACTGGCTAAAGTCACCCAGACGTTTGTTTTAGGTTGACTGAGTGGCAAATTTGCATCACTAAAAGCAAGTAAATTACTAAAAGCAAGTAAATTACTAAAAGCAAGCACGCAAAAAAGCGTAACATTTGATTGAACCCCAGATTTCCCTTAAACTATTCTCTAACAAAGGGATTCTACAACACCACTGCTCCCCAAGTGTTGGTCTTTGGTTGATCGACAGGTAAGGTTGCATTGGTGAAGGCAAACAAAATAAGATATAAACACGATCCCTGATTTAACTTAATGCTTTTTGATTTAAGGCACTTCCTTTTTCATTTTTAATTTCCAGGCACATCTTTCAGCACGTTCCCTTTTTTGGTTCATCCACAAATTTCACCCGGGACCGGCCAGATATAAGGCACTGAATTATTTTGTTTGCCTTCAACTCTGCAAATTTGAATCTCTTTTGATTCTCTCAAAAATTCCCTCCTCCATTCCTCCCGAAGAATGGGAAGATGGGGGCTGCTTTCTTCACCGTGACCCACTGCAGCTAAAAATCCAACGGCCTTGTGCTTTGTTTGGGATTCTAGATCACACCACGATGTTCACCACGCTTGTGCCAACAGAGCTCTACGATGCCAACGATTCCCACACCTTTTACACTAACACAAACCCCAGGGATGACAGTTCTTGCACGTGGGACAGAAGATGTCTGCCATCAGCTACAGTCTCCGTGCAGCTCACGTCTGCGTGCTGCTTCTCTGCTCTTGGAGCTGTCAGCGTGTTCCTGTGCTTGATTTGGCTTCCCGTTCTCCGCTGGAATACACCTGGGCCCTGGACCTGCAGAAACACAACCTTTGTCCCAGGTTATTAGAGAAAGTGGACCTCCAGTTCGTCCCGATTCTGGATTTCTGGACAAAACGGAAGGGTTTCCTTTTGGTTTCCGCTGTGTGTACCGATGTAAAGCCGCACCTGAGGATATATCCACTGACGGATGGATATTTTGTATTTCCCAAAAGATGGGTATCGGGTAAAACCTGCTTGCTGTAACCCACAATCCTCAGGGGTTGACTGCTCCTGTGGATTCAGGGGGTTGCAACAGCTGGCAGACTATTTACGATTTGTGACTATTGATGATTTTTTAATGATTTATGGCGAACTATTTATGATTTACGATTATTAAGATGTATTCACGACTGCTTTGGCTTGATCCCTGGAAATACAAAACATTGCGTAAGCGCGCAGGCACTCTGATGAAAAAATGCATGACTTGTTGAGAACCGACAGCAATCGGGAAAATTCAGGTACAACAACTAAGAATATTTGAAATGACAGGCATATTAATGACTATTAACGATAACACACGTGAAATTGGATGGATATTAATCACTAAAACACCGTACCATCACCCCAGAGTCTGCAAACGGCTGACAAACCTCTCTCCGGTGAGGACCCCGACATCCTTTCCTGGGCAAGGTGCTCAGGTCCACTCCAAAAATCTGTCCAGCTGTCATTGTATAGGGTCAAATTGCCAAGTCAGTGACTTTAACGCTGTTTTGATGCAGAAAACATCTGGGCTTGTTGGCCAAACATCTGTCCAGGTAGAGTCAGGGCCTGGCCAGGGCTCCGGCTCTAAACTGGGGTGACGTCCCTTTAACACATTTCTAAAACAAAGCTCTGAACAGCAGCAGGTATGAAATGTTTGAGGAGGTAGGCAACAAAAAGGAAGGACCTTGAAATGACCCGTGTCTTTTGGATAATTAGAAATGTTAAAGCACGTGAGAAGCCAGATATAAAAATAGAAAATTAACAAATTCACGTCACGTAATCAATATATCAGCACCAATCATCTTAGGAAGTTGAGGTAACACCTTTCCAAACCTTCATGTACTTACGACCTTGAGATAAAACGCAGAAAAACACGGAAACAGCTTAAAACAGCGGAGATTGTAAGGAATAATAAAACCTCTCAGGAAATCAAGGGTCCAACAAGCTGCATCTTCTTCCATCCACAAAGAGCAGGTGTTCATCAGTGTTCCATCACAGCTGTTTCAGTCTTACCTCTAAAGAGAAAATAACTAAACTCTGCGAGTTAGAGAAGCACATCTTAACAAAACCTAGGATAGTTTTTAAATTCAATGAAACTTAAACTCGACATGGATAAATTTTGGCCAAAAGAACCTTAAATTGTATTAGCTTAATAAAATTTTCATGAAATATGAGCTTCAAATTAATAGAATATCGACCTAATACTCCTCAAGATTTATAAAACTTAAAAGTAACCCAAGCCCAGCAGGGGCCTCAACAACACTTTAAGAACGTAATTTAAGAGCACCAGTGGTTTCTGTAACATCCTGTCAGATCTCCTTTTCTCTACAAACTCTGACCATTTGGAGCAAGGCGGGCTGCGGGTCAGGCAAGGCTCCAATTACTCGTTTGCATTCCTCGTTAGCGTTGACCAAGGCAAGGTTTGGGAGCAGATGAAGACGCGCCAGGTCATCCTTCCACTGTCTCTGTCACGTCTGTGACCAGTGTGAGATACGGCCCTGATGTTCCTTGCTCCGTTTCTGTCGACAGCGGCACGGCGACGAGCCGCTCATCCTCCCGCCGCCGGTGTTCCGGGGCCGCCCGACCCTGCAGCGGGCACGGCGGCCAGAGATGGCGCTGTACTTGGAGGCCGTGAGTCTCGGTGGTTACAAAATGGCGCCGGCGGCAGTGCGCATGCTCCGCGTGGGGCGCCGCCATCTTGTTGTGCGGCAAAACACAGGGAGCGGCCATTTTGCTGCGCGGGCGGCTGCGCAAATTCCCGCGGTGTTCAAAGCCGTTTCATTCGGGAGGGTTGTCCTCTGTCGATGGCTGGAACGGAAAAGGAAAATCCAGGAGCATCCTCTGGATCCACCGGAATGATAAAAAACCCCAAACTTTGAAGCCGATGACAACAAGAGGCCAGTCTCTCGGAATCACTGAGAGAGAAGGAAATCCAGGTCGGAAATGCCTCATGTCCTCTATCATTTTGTTCCTCACGTTGTGAGGCAATCTCCAGGAATCAGAGAAGTCTTCTTCTGAAAGATAAACACTGAGGAATTCCAGGGACTGTGTGTGGGTTTGATGTGGCCTTTTTGTAGCTGTTCCCTCACTCATTTTTTGAGGGCTTTCAAGAGGCCACAGATCTATCCAAACAGGCTGATTGGTTTTCCACGATAACGGAATAACGGGAACTTAATGATGAGTGGCAGGCGTCGCTGTGGTTTCCATTACGAATCCAATTCCATCTTTGCTCTCCACTGGAACATCACGTCTCTCCCCCACACTGTTGAGTTATCCCACACCACGTAGGGCCGGATGTCTGCTGTCTTTCCTTCGGGACCCGTGACAGTAATCTCGGATTTACTTTGCTTACACTCCGTAGCTCCTCCAAACCCCGTGAGGAGACACTCGGGCGGCCCCAGATTCCAATCGCTCGGCCAATGTCCATGAGAAATCGCGGTGACATCCGCCCCTGTGTCCAGCATGCCTGTGATCTGGACTGTTTCACCAGACTCCATGTGTGTCAGACTGCACTCCAGCTCCGGCTGTTCCTTGGTGATTTGTTTCACCCAGCGGTCATTAGGCGCCGGGTTAAAGCCGTCACAAGGTAATTCTCGGTATCCAGCTCGCTCATTTCTATTCATTGGCAGTGCAATAGCAACAGCTATTGGTGTTTTTGGTTCAATCACCACCGGGGCCTTGTGAGCAAGAGCTAAAACCTTCAGCTCTTCGTTACAATTTGCCGAGACGACAGCTGGAAGAACCGAAAGTCCAACAGTTTCCGTACTGCCCTTGCCTATGATTAGAAAGTCTTGTCTTTGTGGTGAAGTACCAGGAACTCTTACGGGAATCCATTCGTGGTAACAGTCTTTTACAAAACGTACCGACTTGGACGTTGCCAGTTCACACCGTGTCCCTGGGGGTAATAAATCGGGGTGTTTTGGGAGACGGCTGGCCGTGTCACAAACTGCACCTGGCTCGGGTTTTCCCCAGGTACCCTCAGGCTGTTCAGGTGTTCCTGTGGTTGAGCTGCCGTTACTTGTTTCGCCCCACGACGGCGCTCTGCGCTGTTCTTGGCGCGGCCCCGGGGTGTCCTCGGCGGCTTCTCGGCGCAACCTCGGGATGTCCTCGATGGCTTTTTGGCACAGCCTGGCCACCAAGCGCGCACCGGGGCCACCGGAGCTAAGGGGGCCACCGGAGCCGCCATAGGGACGCAAGAGGAGGTCGTGGATGTCCCCAACCGCCCGCAGCAGGTGATCTGTAGCCAGGCGGGCGCTGGCCTTAGACAGCCGCTTGGCCTTGGCCAGCGAGGCCACCAAGTCCTCGAGGACATCGAGGGACGTCTCCTCTCTCATCCACGCTATTAACTCGATGCGCCAGATCCGGTCGGGCAGCTCAAAGGTGAGGCTCTCGGCTTTGGAACATGCCGACGTCAAGCGGCCCAGCAGATTCCGGACCTCCCCGGCCCACTGTCCCGTCCTGGTGGGGCAGGCCACCGGGGGTTGCTGGGTTGTGTCCACCAGGTTGTCCCCAGCTGTCCTCCTGCTGGCAATACTGTCACACAGATCCATGACCATGTCAGTTAAGCTGTAGGTGGCCTTGCCCTTCAAGGCACCAGGGAGATCCAAGGCCTCCCCAACCACCCGGTGCCAGCTCTCCCTCAGCGCGTCCACCGACTCCCGCCAGGCTCTGACCGTGGCTCTCACATCGGCCCAGGTGGCCCCCGAGGTGGCCCCGAGTGCGCTCAGGGCGTGGCCCAGGGAGGTGACAGCGAGGTAACCCAGGGAAGTGACTTCATGGAGGCTCAGGGTGTCCTGGAGGGTGCAGGTGAACGTCCTCAGGGCTGCGTGCAGGTACTCCGGGGACACGAACGGCCACACGTCCCCGCGTGGCGTGGTGACGGCGGCCACCAGCTCGCCCAGGGTGGCCACCACGTCCACCTGCGCCTCCAGCATCTGGGGAGGGGACAGGGGAGGTGGCGGGGACCTCGTGGCACTTGTGGCCTCCTGGGGAACCCCTTGGAAGCCTTCGTGGAGGGCTCAGCTGTCCCTTTGTCACTCTCTCGTCCCCTCTGTCACCCGCTGCTGTCCCCCTTGACCCCGATCTTCCAGGCACCCCCTAAACCACACCTGGGACCCCTCGAACTGCACCTGGGACCCCACAAAATCTGGCCAAGACTCTCCAAACCTCACCTGTGATCGCCCAAAACCCCTCCAGGACCCTTCAAACCCCACCTGTGACCCTCAAAACCACTCCAGGACCCTTCAAACCCCACCTGTGACCCTCAAAACCACGCCAGGACCTCCCAACTCTCCCCAGACCCCCCAAAATCCCCCCAGGTTTATCCAAAACCCCCCTGGGACCACCAAACTCCACCTGGGATCCCCAAAAATTCCCTCACGACTCCCCAAAACCCTCCCAGGACCCCCTAAACCCCACCTGCCCCCTCCCCAAACGCCTCCAGGAGCCATGAAAACCCCTCCAGGACCCCCCCAAACCCCCTGTAACCCCCCAAACCCCATATGGCATCCCCCAACCACACCTAGGACCCCCCAAAACCCCTCCAGGACCCCCCAAACGCCACCTGGGATCCCCTAAAACCCCTTCAGAACCCCCCAAACGCCACCTGGGACCCCCAAACCCCACCTGGGACCCCCAAACCCCACCTGGGATCCCCCAAAACCCCTCCAGGACCCCCCAAACCCCACCTGGGACCCCCAAAACCCACCTGGGATCCCCCAAAACCCCCCCAGGATCCCCCAAACCCCACCTGGGACCCCCAAAAACCCCTCCCCAAGACCCCCGAAACCCCCAAGGAGCCCCCAAACCCCACCTGCGACCCCCAAACGCCACCTGGGATCCCCCAAACCCCACCTGCGACCCCCAAACGCCACCTGGGATCCCCCAAAACCCCTCCAGGACCCCCCAACCCTTCCCGGAGCCCCCCAAACCCTACCTGGGATCCCCCAAACCGCACCTGGGATCCTCCAAAACCCCCTCCAGAACCCTCCAAACACCCCAGGACCCCCCCCAAATCCCCCCCGATCTATCCAAACCCCATCTGGGATCCCCAAAACCCCCCCCAAGGCCCCCGAGCCCCCCCCACGACCCCCCAAACCCCACCTGGGACCCCCCAAACGCCCCCAGGAACGGCCAAAACCCCTCCACGGCCCCCCAAAACCCCTCCAGGACCCCCACAACCCTGCTCGGACCCCCTGCCACCCCCCCCCATCCCCTCTGCCACTCCCGGTGTCCCCCCTGTCCCCTCCCCCACCCCGCGCCGGCATTTTCGCACCTCCCAGGGATCCATGACGACTGGGGACACTCCGGGGACACTCCGGGGACACTCCCGGGGGGGCGGGGGGAGAACAGGCCCGGAGTGGCACTCGGCGACACGCCGGAAATGTCGCGCTGCAATGGGACGATGTGACGTCACTGCCGGACACAGCCCCCTCCCCCTCCTCCCCCATCCCCTCCCCTCCCCCCCCGGCAGGACACCGCGGCCACCGCGGGCCGAGAGCGGGGACACTGCGGGGACACTGCGGGACACCGCACAGGTGGCACCGGGGACGGGGCAGTGCCACCAGTTCCAGCCCAGTGCCACCAGCCCAGCGCCACCAGTTCTGTCCCACTGTCACCACCCGAGTGCCACCAGCACAGTGACACCGGCCCAGTTCCATCCCAGTGTCCCCAACCCAGTTCCATCCCAGTGTCACCAACCCAGTGCCACCAGTTCTGTCCCGCTGTCACCACCCGAGTGCCACCAGCCCAGTGTCCCCAACCCAGTTCCATCCCAGTGTCCCCAACCCAGTTCCATCCCAGTGTCACCAACCCAGCGCCACCAGTTCTGTCCCACTGTCACCACCCGAGTGCCACCAGCACAGTGACACCGGCCCAGTTCCATCCCAGTGTCCCCAACCCAGTTCCATCCCAGTGTCCCCAACCCAGTTCCATCCCAGTGTCCCCAACCCAGTGTCCTCAACCCAGTTCCATCCCAGTGTCCCCAACCCAGTTCCATCCCAGTGTCACCAACCCAGCGCCACCAGTTCTGTCCCACTGTCACCACCCGAGTGCCACCAGCCCAGTGTCACCAGCCCAGTTCCATCCCAGTGTCACCAGCCCACTTCCATCCCAGTGTCACCAACCCAGTTCCATCCCAGTGCCACCAGCCCAGTTCCATCCCAGTGTCACCAGCCCAGTTCCATCCCAGTGCCACCAGCCCAGTTCCATCCCAGTGTCCCCAACCCAGTTCCATCCCAGTGTCACCAGCCCAGTTCCATCCCAGTGTCCCCAACCCAGTTCCATCCCAGTGTCACCAGCCCAGTTCCATCCCAGTGTCCCCAACCCAGTGCCACCAGTTCCATTACAGTGTCACAAGTGGTTTGGAGGTTCCGGGGGGGCAGTTTGGGGCTCCCAGGTGGGAATTCCAAAGGATTTGCGGATTCCCAGTTGAGAACAGGGGCCGGGGGCTTGGGGGGGGGGGGGGCCCGTGGTGAGTTGGGGGCGTCCCATGGATTGGGGGGTCCAGGTAAATTGGGGGGATCCCTGGTGATGACGGTGGGACTCCCTCCTGTCCCACTCCCGTTATCAGCCGGGACCCCCCAAGGGACCCCCCGGTGCTGGGGACCCCCCTGTGTCCCCCAGTCCCGCCCGGGCCCCCCCAGTCCCGGCGCTGTTCCCGGGGGGTGAAAGGGAAGGGGCCGAACCCCCGGCATGGGTGGGGGGCCCCGCCTCACTTGGCTTTGGTTTCTTCTTCCCGACTCTGGGGAAAAACGACTTTGGGAGTTTTCTGCCAGAAATCTCCCCCCTCCTCCACTCAGCCCAAGGGCCTGGGGGGTTTTCCCTTTTGGGGAGAAATCAAAGCCATGCGCTGATGCTCATAATTATGGCCAGGAGAAGTGACGGCTTTCCTCGGAGCCGGTGCCCGGGAACACGCGGGGCTGGGAAAGGCGGGCCGGGAGGTGCGGAGAAGTTTGTTTGTGTTTCCAGCTCAATCCCGACTCGGGCCCGGGCCCGTCCCAGCGCTGTTCCTCATCTGCGGCTTTCCCCTCACACAGCCCGGGGGCGGGGCCTGAGAGCGCGGGGCGGGTGTGGCCCGTGTGCAGAGCCCGCCCCTGGCTCGCTGCCATTGGCGGACTGTGGCCTCACTCCAGAATGTCGCGCGCCGATTGGGCCGAGCGGGGCCAAGCCCGGCCCCGGGGCCGCCCCCCGGGCGGGCGTGGCTCGGCAGAGGCGCCATTGGCGGAGCGTGTGTGCGGGCCCGGGAGCGGCGGCAGCGGCCGGAGCCCGGTGAGGCGGCGGCGGAGCTCGGAGGCGGCCCCAGCGCGGGTGGGAGCCGCGCTCGGTTCTGCCGGGGCTCGGGGCCGGCTGCGGGCGGAGGGGGCGGCAGGGGGCTCTGGCGGGTTCCTTGTGCCGTGTCGGCGCCGTGTTCCCCGTGGCCTGAGGGCGCTGCGGGAGCGGCTGCCCGCGGTCTCCTTCCCGCCGCTGCCTCGGCAGGAGCCGGTGCCGGAGCAGCGCTGCCTCGTCCCGCTTCCTGCGGGTAGGACGGAGGTGGCCGCCCTGTCCCCGGGGCTGTGCGGGAAAATTCCCGTGGCCAGAGGTTTGTGTCCCCAGGGGAGACCGAGGAGTCCTGTAAAAGTGACTTTATTCCTGAACAAAGGGAGAGGCCGTGCGGCGTTTGCCGCGGGGTCTCTCCAGTTGTTGTCGTACGCGGGCTCCTTTTTATCCTGATTTTCCCTTCTGCATCTCCCTGTCCCTTTGCCCAGTGGCGAAGGTCCTCGGAAGGTTCCGAGTTCCCGATCCGCCTCCTGCATGTCCTCGTTAATGTGCACCCCCCTTTTGTAGAACATCCGATACTCGTGGCTCTGTTCACTCTTTGTTCTTCTCCACGTTCAGGAATTTCGCAGGACCTTGGCTGAGCAGCAGTCCGTGTCAGTAACATTTTCTGAAACTGGTGGTTCCTTTGTTACCTGTTTCACCACTTTTCTGTTGTCATCTATTTGCCACCAGCATCTTGAGTCATTTAATTTTCCACCCTGTCCTCCTCCTTCTGCTAATAGATAATCTGATCCCATCCCACGGTGAGATGTTGCATTCTTCGTTTGAGTGGATTGGTGGGCCAGGCTGAGGAGCTGGATCTGTCTGGTTGGTTATTATTTCGAGGCCAGGTTGTAATCTAATTCTGCCATTGAAATGATCAGTGGGTTCTCTGGCCCCTGATCTGAATTGGTTCGGGTTCCCTGGGGCTGGTCCATGGTGTTGCAGGATTTGTTCTGATGGCCGTTCATCTTTTCCCCATTTTTGGGTGCTCCCTCCAGCCAGGGCTGCATCAATTGATCTCTTTTCTCTGATTAAATCCTCACACACTTGGATTCCCAAGTGATTTCTCTGAACTTGTGGTAGCACAAACACCCCAGTGGTCTAATGCTCCCTGTGTGACACAGACAGTGAGAGCACATGTTGGAGTGGGGAGAGGGATGATTCCCCCCACTTCTTTTAGTGAAGTTTTCACAACATTCTCCATTTGCTGTTTCCCTTTGCAGCTGAAGCAATTTGTGTTGCAGAGTCAGATCTCCTCCCTGTGGGCTCTGCCTTTGGCTGTGCCAATTCCATCTGTGCCAGCAGGCAGAGCTTGGGGTGAGGGACAGAGGGAATGAGCCCAATTCCTCCCCCGGGCAAGAAGAGCCTGGTGCATTGTCCACACTTTTCCCCAGCAGTGTTAATTTGCATTTCTAAAGCTCCTCTCCTGGCTGCCTGGAAGGAAGCTTCTCTTGCAGAGCAGCCTTTGGATGACTCACGTGTGGTCCCCCCAGAGTCTGTCTTTTCTTTATTTGTTTCTAACAACATTCTTTTAACTGTTTATGGGAAAAGGGTCACCTTCAAAGCTCTTCTAGTTTTGCAAAATGCAACCGAAAGGTGGACACCGAAAAACCCCTACCAAAATTTTTCCATGTTTAAGAGCCGCACACAGACATACCCAGAAACATTGCACAGCAATCAAGTTTTTTCTACTTCTTTTCCTAAAACTAAAAATTGATTCTCACACCCCTGGCCCAATCCTAACTGACAATATATAAGTATGGTTATTACGGAAGATTTTTCCAATAATGTAATCTTGTCACTGAAACTGCGGGAAATACAAACATTCTCCAACAGTGTCTTCAGTGTTAGAGAGTCAAGGCATTACTTGATCATAGCCAGGATGTGCAACAGAAATCATTTCATCCACACACAGCCCGGGTTTGCAGAGAAAATCATTCCATGACACGTGAGGTTTACTGGACTTTCCCTAAACTTTAAACAGCCTGAACCCATAGAAATCCATTGGATTTATGTTCATTGCTTCCAAGCTGTGAAGTTCTCAGTATTTGGTTTCCTACTGGAGCCGGATTTCTTTGCCTCTGCTGTTAATTAGGTCGGCACTCCTGGATTTCCTTACCAGCCTTTTCCAGACCAGGTGTCTCCAGCTATTCCAGGGGCAGTGTCTGGGGTAGATGTTGGTTGCTGTTTGCTGATGGTCGTTGATGTTTTGTTGCTGGTCGTTATCTCTGTGGGTGTCTTTTGGGCTATTCCCAGTCTGTTGAGATGTTAAACTCATCTTTGTTGAGTGGTGTAACATCCCTTTAAAAAAAATCTTCTAAAATTCCTTTCCCCAGGGCAAAGGCAAACCAAGCCTGAGTGGAGAAATTCAAAACCCCCTAAATTTAAAGCCGGTATATTTTCCCACAATGTAATCCCTTCCAGCCCAGTGTGTGAGTGTGATTGAGAGCCAGAGTGGAATTCTCCCGTTGTCTTCCCCAGCCCTGTGGCGAGTGCAGGCACAGAAACCACTGAAGCTCCAGCAGTGGCAGCAAGGCTTGGCCCCCAGTGTGTGGAGATGCCCCAGGAGGTGCCCAGGCAGACGATTCCAGCAGAGGATCTGTGGGCAGGCACAGGGGCTTCCCCCGCTGTGGAGCCCTGGCTGCTGCTCCGGTGCCTTCAGTGCGGGGTCAGTCGTGGCCTGTTTGACATCCACAGACAATTCCAATTCCTTTTGGGAGTCTGGGAGAGCCACGGCTGGGGCATCCATCATTTTGTTTCTTTATGTCTCATGTTTTATTCTCTTTCTCATGTCTATACCGCAACTTTGAGGCTGTCTGGGGTTACAAAGTCACACAATGTTCTGGCTAGAACAGAGAATCCTCAATCCAGGTCCCATTAATGCTTGTCCCAGCTCCTTTTTAGTCCTGGGTAACGTTACTTCTGAGATTCCCTGGACCCTCCCTTGGTCAATTCACCACAAACCTTCTATCAAAATGTGTCCCAAATATTTAAATTTTTTCTCCACCATTTGCGGGTTTTTTTCACATGCTCAAAGTTTCTTTTTACCCTGAAAATGGAGCCATTCCACAGAGGCTTCTTCTGCCACTTCTTGTCCTCCTGACTGGAGCGAGTCATCCTCATCCTGCATTACCCCAGTCTCTTGGGGTGAGGTAAATTCTTTTGATATTTCCTGCAAGGCTTGCCCGAATAAGGCTGGTGCTTCTGTGCATCCCTGCAGAAGGACCGTCCATGTCTTTCCCATTTCCCCTTCTCCCTCTTGTTCCCGCTCAAAGGCCAAATCCTGTTCAGCATCCTGTGTCAGTGGGCATCCCCAGAAATCAGCTTTGACATCAAGTCCTGAACGGCAGCAGTGTGAGGAGGGAACCTGGTTCCAGCTGGTGTAAGGATCTGAGACTGTGGGGTGCTTGGGTTTGATCATCTCATTTCTTCTTCTTAGGTCCTGCACCATTCTGTGGATTCCATCTGATTTCTTGGTTGGCAGCATAGGAGGAGCATTCTAGGGAGAGATGCCTGGCTCCCAAAGCCCTGCCTTGAACAGGGGCTGGATAACAGGCTTGTCTTGGTTTGGGAAGACAGGTATCTGCCAGGTAATAAAAAAAACCAACTGCAGTTTCCTTTGGGATGGAGAGTGTAAACCCCGCCCCCTTTTATTCTTTTTCAATTATAAATTACAATCAGAGGCTCTTAGGCAAAGATTTGGGAAACAGGAATAGCAGTTCTTTACTAGTATGTATTACAAAGCAAACAGACACAAAAAACCCCCACCAAACAACTGCAGCATTAATAACAAACGAAAACAGTACCAAGAACTGAATTATTAAAAAAATATGAATATCGCCCTAATGCCGATATCCAACTGTGACGGACAAAAGACTCTCTAACAGTTTAAAGTTAGGAAGTGTATGTTTAATGACGACGCCGGGCAGCGTGCGGGATAGCTCCCAAACACACACGCCCCTACAGAAGATCACAGGGTCTTTTTATGTACAGAAGGATTGAATACCCAAAACACAAATGTATATTCATGACTTTAGTTCATCCCATTCCCCGCCTCGTATGGTAATTAGCCAAAAGCTATTAAGCATGCGTGGTTTGTTCTTTGAAATGGGTCGGTGGTCTTTTTTATGGGGCAGGGTCTCAGAATGATGAAGTGAGTGAGTCTTCTTCGCTTTGACTTTTTAACCTTTTAGTGTTGTGTGACAACTGAATCCTGTTTTCCCAGGAGTATTTGATTTATGAATTCATTGTCCTTCTTGAAGCCTATTGATTAGTCAGAATACACAAACGTAAGTTGACAAGCCTCGTGATTTATCAGTTCCTTAAATCCGGCTTCTGCTTATCAAAAGGGAAGTCTATCTGTCTTACTTCAGCAATATCTGGTTTAACTAAAATCTTTAATTCTTCAAAATTAATGTTTCACCCGAACGCTGGAAAAAGAAGAGCCCGCAGCTGCCTCAAGCTCCGTTTTCTACCTGCGTTATCTCCCCCTTCCACCTTTGTCCACCTCTTTGTTTCCGTTAAGTACTCTCAAGTATCCAGCACTTGGTCTCCTTGGTAACTTGTGGGGAAAAAATTCTTTAGAGAAAGAAGGAACAAACCCAACCCCCAGCAAGGCTGTAAGCCCTTCCTTCCCTCCCTGGAACAGGGGATTGCTTTTAGACACCACTTGTCCTGGTTGCTGCAGAGTCGTTTGGAGAGGCTGGGTGTCTGATTTTCCCTCTTTCCCTGGCGCTGCCCACACTTGTGGGTTCACTTCAGCACAGGCCTTGCCAGACATTTGACACAAAGGTACAAGAGAACTGGCCTGTGTTTCACCTTTTACAATATTGATTTGCATTTCCAATAGAGCCATCAAATCCCTCCCCAGTAAATTACAGTCACAATTAGGAGCAAATAACAATTCCTGCATTTCAAACCCATCCCCCACATCTGCCGGTAGTGGTTGACTAAAACACATCTGCTCATCTTTCCCACTTGTCCCCCGAGTAACCAAAGACATTTTTGGGATTTTCCCCCCTTAGGTCTAAGATCCAGAGTGGATGGAGAGGCCCCTGTGTGTATGAGGAAAGGCCTCGTGTGGATGCAGCCCCAGCCTGAATGTTGTCAAGGGCTGCAGTGTGGTGGGTCCCTAGTGGAATGGGAGCTCTGGCAGCCCCAGGAATCCATGTCCATGCAGGGCTGGACTTGCTCCTGCTGAGGGTGCTGCCGTGTGTGCCTGCAGTGTCCTTGTGGCCTGCAGATGGAACCCTGCTTCCTTGCCAGGGGCTGTTTGGGTGGGCTCTCCCCCGCCGAGGAGGGCAATGCCTGTGCCAGGTGCTTGTGGCCGAGCCCGTCCCCTCGGTGCTGGGGCCCCCTTGGGCGCTGGGGTTCATCCCTCCGGGGCTGTAGAAACTCTGCCATGGCCTTTGCCTCCAGCTTGGCCTTTTCCTCCTCCCTTCTTGCCTTCACCTGCTGTGCCTTTGTGCCCAAGTGCTCCAGGGGCTTCTTGTGCCGCTCCTGCAGCCCCCCTGAGTGCCTGTGGGTGCTCCTCCTCTGACCGCTGCTGAGCTTTCTGCAGAGTCATTCCTTTCTCCAGAGACCCAAACAAAATCCTTAAAGGAGAATCTCGATCCATCCACATTTCCCAGCTGTTCCTTCCTTCCTGCTGAGCCCCGGCTGCCCCACAGCTCCCCACAGGCCCCCAGCCCGTGCTCCCGGTGCCGCACCTCTGCGCCCGCTGCTGCCGCCCCCCAGCACGGAGAAACCCCCTGGGATCCTGACCTCCTTGTTTTCCTCTCCTGGAAACCGGGGGCACAAAGGATCTGCAGCAGCTGGCCAAGTTTGAGGATAAGACCCTGCTGGAAAACGTCCCGGTCCTCAGTATTTCTCTCTTCCTCCTCTTTTCCATCCTCCTTTTTCTGACCACAGAGATTCCTCCTGCTGCTTCTTGCCTTGACCAAATTCCTTCACACTCCTCCCTAACCCTTCCCAGCACACCAACGCCATCCATGCCCTGTTGTCTAAATCCCTTCTCGACCTCCCTTATTGCCCCTCTGGGTGTCCATGTCCTTAATTACCTCTGGGAGAACGATGCCTTGGGAAGGCTGACCTGTAACAGGGACTGCACAGAGCTAGAGAATAAAGTCGATATTTATTGAAAGCTCTTTAGGGTACACCTTGGGCAGGGCAGGAGCCTGACCAGGGCTACACTCCAGGGGGACGTAGAATGGTCACAAAACGGACGACTGGTCACAAGGTCCTAAATTTTGTTAAGTTTGGGCCATTTGCATATTGGAGCCCAGTTGTCCAACCACAGCCTCAGGTCGTGCGGTGTCGTGCTCCTCGTTTGTCTCTTTAGTCCACCGTGTTTTATGCATTTGGGCTTGAAAGTTGTGCTCGTTGTCCTTGGTCTTCAGCAGGAGAAGGATTTGTTTTGTGTACCTACTCTGTGATGAGAGCTTAGCAGCACTTAATCTGAGGCTCAGAACTACACCCCTATGCAGCGCAGAATCTGAAAAACATGAAAGGTAAAACTCTGGGCAAACTACCTCAGCATTCTCCCAAGGGACCCTTCAGAGATACTTTGGGATCGCCATCCCTTTTGCCAGGACGCCTTCCTGGCTTTCCCTTTTCCACCCTCCATGGGTGCCCTGCCATGTTCACTCCCTGAATATCCCAGTGTCCTCACTGATGAGATTTTCAGTGCTGTCTCCCTGCCGACTCTTCACAGACCCCCCTGATCTCTCACTGCTGATCTGTCTCCTGATCATCCCCTCCTCAACATTCACCCCACTTCTGTATAGGTAACGATAGTCACAGCTTGGTTCGTTCTTTGTTCTTCTTGTCGAAGTTGATGAATTTAGCAGGACCTTGGCTGAGCAGCAGTCTGTGTGGTCAGTTAATAACATTTTCTGGAAGTGATGGCTTCTTCTGTCCCTTCCATATGTCCGAGTGCCTGGCCCTATCCCCAAGCAGATTCGCAGCATCTGTTTGTAAAGACACTTTCCTCTTCTCCCTTTCATGGGGGTTCCCCGTTTGCGGGACATCCCCCCTGGAGCAGGGTGTCCCCCGTTGCTGCAGCCCCACCCCTCGGGCAGGCTCCGCCAATGGGAGCGCGCGGCGCTGATGACTCACCAGTTGCCAGGCAGACCCGCAGGTCCCAGCGTTGCCCCCCTGGACCCCACGTGCGCCCCGCCCTCGGCCGCAGCGCCCCCGCGAGGGGAATTTGGGGAGGTGGGCGGGGGAGGTTTTGCGAGGGGCTGAATCTTTGTATTGTAGATGAAATTTTGTCTGAGTCTCGATGTGTGGGGAGTTTTTGATCTGTGTGTTGATGTTTGGAGGAGTTCTAGGCTGAATCTTGGTGTTTTGGAGGTTCTTACAGACACAGGGTACCCACGGACTTTTTGAGAATAACTGGGCAAGGAGGAACCCCCAGCCTAAGGTGCTCTCCTCTTGTTTTCTCCCCAAACCAGGATTTGTCATTCCCAAGGAGTGCCCAGATGGAGAAGGAGGAAAAGCCCCGGATATCCCACAGGAGGAGGGGCTGCACACCCAGCCCAGGGAGCTGCGAGGAGGAAAGACCCGTCCTGTGCCAGGAGGGCGGCCGGAGATCCAGCCGGAGCTCAGAGCTGGTGGAGAAGCCTCATGGAGGGGAGAAGCCCCACAAGTGCCTGGAATGTGGGAAGGGTTTCAGCTACAACTCCCGCCTGATCCGACACCAGAGGATCCACACTGGGGAACGGCCCTACGAGTGTGGGGAATGTGGGAAGAGCTTCAGGCACAGGTCCCACGTGATCCAGCACCAGGTGATCCACACTGGGGAACGGCCCTACGAGTGTGGGGAATGTGGGAAGAGCTTCAGATCCAGCTCTGATCTCCTCCGGCACCGGGTGATCCACACTGGGGAAAAACCCTACGAGTGTGGGAAATGTGGGAAGAGCTTCAGAGATGTCTCTGATCTCCACCGGCACCGGGCGATCCACAGTGGGGAAAGATCCCACGAGTGTGGGGAATGTGGGAAGAGCTTCTACCTAAAGAGCAATCTTATGCAACACCAGAGGACCCACAGTGGGGAAAAGCCCTACGAGTGTGTGGAGTGTGGGAAGAGCTTCAGAGGCAGCTCGAATCTCATTCAGCACCAGGTGATCCACACCGGGGATCGGCCCTACACCTGCTTGGAATGTGGGAAGAGCTTTGGATGGAGCTCCAGCCTGAGAAAACACCAGCGCGTCCACACCAGGGAGAGGCCCTACGAGTGTCCCGAGTGTGGGAAGAGTTTTCAGACCAGCTCTGATCTCCTCGTCCATCAGCGGATTCACCGAGAGGAGAGGCCCTTCCGCTGCCCCGACTGCGGGAAGGGCTTCAAGCAAAACTCACACCTCAGTGTCCACCAGCGCGTCCACACCGGGGAGAGGCCCTACGAGTGTCCTCAGTGTGAGAAGAAGTTTAAGATGAGCTGCACTCTCCTCGTCCATCAGCGGGTTCACACGGAGGAGAGGCCCTTCCGCTGCCCCGACTGCGGGAAGGGCTTCAAGCGCAACACACACCTCAGTGTCCACCGGCGCAGCCACAGCACGGAGAGGCCCTACGAGTGTCCCGAGTGTGGGAAGAGGTTTCAGACCAGCTCCAGGCTCCTCGTCCATCAGCGGATTCACACGGATGAGAGGCCCTTCCGCTGCCCCGACTGCGGGAAGGGCTTCAAGCAAAACTCTGCCCTCATTGTCCACCAGCGCGTCCACACCGGGGAGAGGCCCTACGAGTGTCCTCAGTGTGGGAAGAGGTTTAAGATCAGCTCTGATCTCGTCAGACATCAGCGGATTCACACGGATGAGAGGCCCTTCCGCTGCCCCGACTGCGGGAAGGGCTTCAAGCAAAACTCACACCTCACTGTCCACTGGCGCATCCACACCGGGGAGAGGCCCTTCGAGTGTCCTCAGTGTGAGAAGAGCTTCTCCAGTAGCTATCACTTGACCCAACACCAACGGAGGCAGCACTAAGGGAAGCCCTGCGAGTGCCCTGAGCGCGGGAAGAGCTTCGTGCGCTGCTCCAGCTCCATCCCCCATGGGAGGATCGGCGTTGGATGATCCCCAGTGACCCCCGTTGGGCAGAGCCCTGGTGATCCGTGGTCCTGGTGGTCTGTGTTGGGAAGACACCTGGCTGGGGGGCATCCACATCTTCCTGTCTCTTCATGGGCACCTTGATGGATGCAGGGGCAGGAACATCCATCGGGACACGGACCGACACTGGGAATTCCTTGGGGAGAGCGGATTTGTTGACTTTCAACCCCAGAAAATCTTTTGTGTTCAATCCTGTCTTCTGGGGGCATCAAGGAATACTGGATGGTCTTGGAGATCTTTTCCAACCTCAGGGATTCCATAATTTTGATTTCCTGTTGCCCAAGGGCATCTTGTGCAGCCACATGGTGATGATGTGGGGCCAAGACCAAGATTTTGGAGACAGTGGGGTGGGAACCCCTCTAAAAATGGTTCTTCCCTCCCAGCCAAGCACGTGGATCCTCAGCCGGCATGGACAGGGAAATCCTTTTCTTCTGGCCTTGATTTGCTTTTCATTTCTCTTCATCCGTTTAAAATATCCAACAGTGGGGTAAAAACAGAGACATTGAACTGAGACGTGGTTGGGATGATGGGGGGACGTCGACATGGTGGGACATAGATATTGAGAGTGACATGTGGACGGACACATGGACACATGGACACATGGACACATGGGCACGGACGTGGCCATTCGTGGGGACGTGAGGGACGATGACAGGGATGGAAACACGGTGGGGAGACAGCCGTGGGTGAGGACATGGTGGGATGTTGGAGTCCAGGGCACGGGGAAAACCCCTCAAACTGCCCTGGGGGGTCTGGGCCCCTCGCCGGGACCCCAGGAAACGTCGCCTCTGACCTCAGTCCATGGGAAAAACTGCCAACGCTTACGGATGAAAATGAAAACAACAAAAAAATTTAAATTAGACGATGGTTTAGTTTGTCCCAGGCGTGAAAATTTGTAGTTTTGGGTTTTTAGAACGGAAGCAGACAGAAGCAAGATGGAGAATTTCGGACGGCGTCTTAAGCTCTTTTCCCTCTGCTCCGTCTTCTGCTGTTCGGGTGGCGCAAAGACGTTGGCGGGACGCGGGTGACGCAGAGAATCGCGCGCCTAGAATCGGTAGCGATTGGTCATCGCCGCAAAATTGTAAATGCCGCACGTTTTGACGAGTTCATCGGATTGGGAACGTCTAAGAGACCTCGGGTCTCGTGTTCTTGGCGGCGACGTCTTGCCGCGCGTTAAGCCTGGTGCGAGGCGGCACGCTGGGCTTGAAGGTAAGAAATGAATCAACATCTTCTAAGGCCGAGCTGCAAGTTCTCCTTTTCTTTCCGAACCCTGGCGCAGAACTTTGGAAAGGGAAAAAAAAAAAAAAACCCCTATTTCGGGGGATGTTGGACACAAAATACACGAGCGAGACGTGGGGCAGTGGCCGGTGACGTGGGGGGAACTCGCAGAGGATGTGGGGGATGATGGGATTGGGGAGGACTTGGGGCTTGCTGAGGGCTTTGGGGAGCGCAGGACGAGCGGGTCCGGCTGCGCTGGGAGACCCTGGTGGAGGTTCTGGGGCAGCTGCTCAAGGAGCCCCTGAGCTGGACCCCCAGCCGGGCATTGGGCTCCTGGGAGGGAATGAACGTCCTTGTCCCCAGGAGGGAAATCCCAGCAGCCTCGGCGGGGGGGTCGGGGAAAGCTGAGCGGCCACGACAGGGAAGGGGAAAGCCTGAGCTGTGCTGCTCCCAAAACTGCATCCCAAAAATCCCCGGAGTCGGGGAGTGCTCCCAGGGAAACGCTGCCGGGAGCTGCCGGAGTTCAGGGAGAGAGAGGGTGGGACCCCCAAAACCACGCGGGGGGAGGGGGGAAAAAGGGGGGAGTGGGACCCCCAAACTGCACTGGGAGGGGTGTGGGACCCCCAAACTGTAGTGGGGGGGGGTCTGGGACCCCCAAACTGCACTGGGAGGGGAGTGGGACCCCCAAAATTCACTGGGAGGGGTGCGGGACCCCCAAATTTCAGTGGGAGGGGTGCGGGACCCCCAAATTTCAGTGGGAGGGGAGTGGGACCCCCAAAATTCACTGGGAGGGGAGTGGGACCCCCAAAATTCACTAGGAGGGGAGTGGGACCCCCAGACTGCACTGGGAGGGGTGTGGGACCCCCAAAATCCACTAGGAGGGGAGTGGGACCCCCAAATTTCAGTGGGAGGGGAGTGGGACCCCCAAAATTCACTAGGAGGGGAGTGGGACCCCCAAATTTCAGTGGGAGGGGTGTGGGACCCCCAAAATTCACTGGGAGGGGTGCGGGACCCCCAGACTGCACTGGGAGGGGAGTGGGACCCCCAAAATTCACTAGGAGGGGTGTGGGACCCCCAAATTTCAGTGGGAGGGGAGTGGGACCCCCAAAATTCACTAGGAGGGGAGTGGGACCCCCAAATTTCAGTGGGAGGGGTGTGGGACCCCCAAATTGTTTGGGAGGGGTGTGGGACCCCCAAACTGCACTGGGAGGGGAGTAGGACCCCCAAATTTCAGTGGGAGGGGTGTGGGACCCCCAGATCTCAGTGGGAGGGGTCTGGGACCCCCAGACTGCACTGGGAGGGGAGTGGGACCCCCAAAATTCACTGGGAGGGGTGTGAGACCCCCAAACTGCACTGGGAGGGGAGTGGGACCCCCAGACTGCACTGGGAGAGGAGTGGGACCCCCAAATTTCAGTGGGAGGGGTGTGGGACCCCCAAATTTCAGTGGGAGGGGTCTGGGACCCCCAAATTTCAGTGGGAGGGGTGTGGGACCCCCAAATTTCAGTGGGAGGGGTCTGGGACCCCCAAATTTCAGTGGGAGGGGAGTGGGACCCCCAAAATTCACTGGGAGGGGTGTGGGACCCCCAAATTTCAGTGGAAGGGGTGTGGGACCCCCAAATTTCAGTGGGAGGGGTGTGGGACCCCCAAATTTCAGTGGGAGGGGAGTGGGACCCCCAAATTTCAGTGGGAGGGGAGTGGGACCCCCAAATTTCACTGGGAGGGGTGTGGGACCCCCAAAATTCACTGGGAGGGGTGCGGGACCCCCAAATTTCAGTGGGAGGGGTGTGGGAGGCTCTTGGCTCGGCCTGGGTGCGCCTCCCCCCCCCCCATGAGACCCCTCCTCAAATTTCCCGGTGGCTTCGCAGGCTCCCGGCGCCTTTTTGGGGTTCGCCGGGGGCCGGGTCGGGGGTCGGGTGGCGCCCAGCGAGTCCCCGGAGCGGGGGGACACACGGGGACACGGGGGGACACGGGGGGACACGGGGGGACACGGGGGGGACACACGGGGGGGACACGGGGGGACACGGGGGGGACACGGGGGGGACACGGGGGGGGACACGACCCCCGGGACCCGCCCTCACCTGCTTGGGCAGGTGGAACCGAGCCCCAGTGCCTGGGATGGACTGGGATGGACTGGGACGGACTGGGATGGACTGGGATGGAATGGGATGGACTGGGAGGGACTGGGATGGACTGGGAGGGACTGGGATGGACTGGGAGGGACTGGGAGGGACTGGGATGGACTGGGAGGGACTGGGAGGGACTGGGATGGACTGGGATGGAATGGGATGGACTGGGATGGACTGGGATGGACTGGGAGGGACTGGGAGGGACTGGGATGGACTGGGACGGACTGGGATGGACTGGGAGGGACTGGGACGGACTGGGATGGACTGGGACAGACTAGGCTGGACTGGGAGGGACTGGGTTGGACTGGGATGGACTGGGAGGGACTGGGAGGGACTGGGATGGACTGGGAGGGACTGGGAGGGACTGGGACGGACTGGGATGGACTGGGAGGGACTGGGATAGACTGGGACAGACTGGAACACCAGGATAATTTTGAATCAATGAGTTTTGAAAGAAATACTTTAAAAAAAAAAAAAAGAAGGAACTTTAAAAACCGGAGTGGAACAAACTTCAGCCCCTCCCCCACAACGTCCCCAGATGTCCCCAGATGTCCCCAAACCCCGCACAGGACACATCGCTTTGGTTGGGAGATGTCACCCTCCCGTTTCTTTGGGGGACATTTGGGGACATCTGGGGGAGATTTGGGGACCTTTTGGGGTGTTGGGGACACGGGGGACACTTGGGGACTCTGGGGACACTTGGGGACAGCCGTGTCACTTGTCCCCTGGAGGCCACAGGCGCAGGCAGAGTCCCGCGATGACAAAGGCCACCAAGGCCACCCCCGCCGTCTCCTCCACGCTGGGACCGGTGGCACCTGAGGGGACACCGGGGACACGTCACCGACGCCCTCAGGTGGCACTGACACCGTCCTGGTGTCCCCAACCCCGTCCTCCATGTCCCCAACTCCATTCCAGGTGTCCCCAACCCTCTCCCTGACCTCTCCAGGTGTCCCCAACGCCATCCTCGATGTCCCCAATGTCCCCAACCCCGTCCTTGATGTCCCCAACTCCCTTCCAGATGTCCCCAACCCTCTCCCTGACTTTTCCAGGTGTCCCCAACCCTGTCCTCCATGTCCCCAAGCTTGCTCCTGATGTCCCCAACTCCATTCCAGGTGTCCCCAACCCTCTCCCTGACCTCTCCAGGTGTCCCCAACCCCGTCCTCGATGTCCCCAATGTCCCCAACCCTGTCCTTGATGTCCCCAAGCTCGCTCCTGATGTCCCCAACTCCCTTCCAGATGTCCCCAACCCTCTCCCTGACCTCTCCAGGTGTCCCCAACCCTGTCCTCGATGTCCCCAATGTCCCCAACCCCATCCTTGATGTCCCCAAGCTCGCTCCTGATGTCCCCAACTCCATTCCAGATGTCCCCAACCCCGTCCTCGATCTCCCCAATGTCCCCAAGCTCGCTCCTGATGTCCCCAACTCCGTTCCACATGTCCCCAACCCTCTCCCTGACCTCTCCAGGTGTCCCCAACCCCGTTCTCGATGTCCCCAATGTCCCCAAGCTCGCTCCTGATGTCCCCAACTCCCTTCCAGATGTCCCCAACCCTCTCCCTGACTTTTCCAGGTGTCCCCAACCCCGTCCTCGATCTCCCCAATGTCCCCCAAGCTCGCTCCTGATGTCCCCAACTCCCTTCCACATGTCCCCAACCCTCTCCCTGACCTCTCCAGGTGTCCCCAACGCCATCCTCCATGTCCCCAATGTCCCCAACCCCGTCCTCGATGTCCCCAACTCCACCCCCGATGTCCCCAGGTGTCCCCAGCTCACCTGCCACCCTCACGGTGACCCTGTGCGGCGCGTCCCAGGCCGGGTGCGTCACCAGGCAGCTGTAGCTGTCCCCGGCCGTCACCGCGGCCACGCGCAGCCCCGCGCTTCGGCTGAAGGTGCCGTCGGCCGCCCGCCGGTGCCCCGAGCTCCAGGTGACCCCCGAGGCGTCCCCGGGGGAGTCGGTGACACCTTGGGGACCTCCCCGGGCCCGGCGCTCCCAGCGGATCCCGACGTCCAGCGGGAAAAAGCCGACGGCGTCGCAGCGCAGCTCGGCCGGGAGCCCCGGGGACAGCGCGGGGGGCACCAGGGACACCTGCGGGGGGGCTGGGGACACGGGGACAGGTGACATGGGGACACTGGGGGGGCACTGGGAGCCCTCCCCAGCCCCGCCCACCTCCCGCGGCACTGACCAATCACGTTCATGCGCAGCACCTGCTGCAGCTGCCCCTGGGGCGTGGCCACGGAGCAGACGAAGGAGCCGTCGTCGGACACCGAGAGCGGCGGCAGCTGCAGCGATAACTCCAGGGCGCCCCCCGGCGGCTGGGAGGGCCAAGGGGAGGTTTGGGGTTAATGGCGCCCCCGGGCGGCCGGGAGAACCATGGCGGCTCAATTCCCACAGCGCCCCCGGGCGGCCGGGAGAACCATGGCGGTTCCAGCCCCACAGCGCCCCCAGGCGGCCGGGAGAACCATGGCGGCTCAATTCCCACAGCGCCCCCGGGCGGCCGGGAGGACCAAAGAGGTTCCAGCCCCACAATGCCCCCGGGCGGCCGGGAGGACCATGGCGGTTCCAGCCCCACAATGCCCCCGGGCGGCCGGGAGGACCATGGCGGTTCCAGCCCCACAATGCCCCCGGGCGGCCGGGAGGACCAAAGAGGTTCCAGCCCCACAATGCCCCCGGGCGGCCGGGAGAACCATGGCGGTTCCAGCCCCACAGCGCCCCTAGCGGCTGGGAGAACCATGGCGGTTCCAGCCCCACAGCGCCCCCGGGCGGCCAGGAGAACCATGGCGGTTCAATTCCCACAGCGCCCCTAGCGGCCGGGAGGACCATGGCGGTTCAATTCCCACAGCGCCCCTGGGCGGCCGGGAGAACCATGGCGGTTCCAGCCCCACAGCGCCCCCGGGCGGCCGGGAGAACCATGGCGGTTCCAGCCCCACAGCGCCCCCGGGCGGCCGGGAGGACCATGGCGGTTCAATTCCCACAGCGCCCCTAGCGGCCGGGAGGACCATGGCGGTTCAATTCCCACAGCGCCCCTAGCGGCCGGGAGGACCATGGCGGTTCAATTCCCGCAGCGCCCCCGGGCGGCCGGGAGAACCATGGCGGTTCCAGCCCCACAGTGCCCCCGGGCGGCCGGGAGAACCATGGTGGCTCAATTCCCACAGCGCCCCCGGGCGGCTGGGAGGATCAAAGAGGTTCCAGCCCCACAATGTCCCCGGGCGGCCGGGAGAACCATGGCGGTTCAATTCCCCACAGCGCCCCTAGCGGCCGGGAGAACCATGGCGGTTCCAGCCCCACAGCGCCCCTAGCGGCCGGGAGGACCACAACAGTTCCATGCATTTGACACCCCCTAGTGGCCGGGAGGACCACAGCAGTCCCAATCTCACAGCGCCCCCTAGCGGCCGGGAGGACCATGCAATCCCAACCCCATAGCGCCCCCTAGCCGGCAGGAGGACCACAGCAGTCCCACCCCACAGCGCCCCCTAGCAGCCTGGAGGACCCCACCCTCCCCTCCCTCAGCGGCACCCCCCGACTCCCACACCGGGAACCGCGTCCCCCTCTCCCCGCCCCTCACCTGCGTCCCCTGGGCGCCCCCCTCCCCGGGGCGGGCCTGGTCCCGGTCCCCCAGCAGCAGCAGCACCCCCGGGGCGGCCCCGGTGACGCGGGAGGCGACGGAGTCGAAGGCCAGCAGGCGCCGGGTGACGCCGTCGCGGTGGTGCAGCCACTCGAGGGAGAAGAGGCCCGGCGGCGGGCTCAGCGAGCACCGCAGCGTCTGCGGGGTTCCCAGCAGCCCCCGCACCTTGGGCGTCGCCGTGGAGATGAACAGCGACGCTGCCGGGGGACATCGGGGGGGGGACATTGAGGGACCTTGGGGACATCACGGGGACAACGAGCGGACATTTGGGGAGCGGGATGGGGGGGGATAAAGGGACGTGGCGACAAGCAGGGGACGGCGGGGACGGCGGGGCGGGGTAAGGGGACATGGAGGGGGTGGCGGGACGTGGGGACAACGTGGGGACGTGGAGGGGACACGCAGAAAGAGGTGGGAATACGGGGGGGACACGGGGACGACGAGGGGACATTTAGGGACATTGGGGACATCAGGGACATCGAGGACATGAAGGGACACGGGGACAATGAGGGGACGTTTAGGGGACATCAAGGACATGGAGGGACATGAGGACGACGAGGGGACATTCAGGGACGTTGGGGACATCAGGGACATCAAGGACATGGAGGGACATGGGGACAACGAGGGGACATTTAGGGACATTGGGGACATCAGGGACATCGAGGACATGGAGGGACATGGGGACAACGAGGGGACATTTAGGGACATTGGGGACATCAGGGACATCAAGGACATGGAGGGACACGGGGACAACGAGGGGACATTTAGGGACATTGGGGACATCAGGGACATCGAGGACATGGAGGGACACGGGGACAACGAGGGGACGTTTAGGGACATTGGGGACATCAGGGACATCGAGGACATGGAGGGACACGGGGACAACGTGGGGACGTTTAGGGGACATCAAGGACACGGGGGGAGGGGACATGGAGGGACAGGTGGGAATAAGGGGGGGATGTTGAGGGCGACCCTGGGGACATTTGGGGTGACACAGGTGACACAGGTGACCCAGGTGACCGCGCTGTCCCCGCTCCCTCACCGTTAACCCTTCGCGTGCCGGCGGCCAGCTCCTGCAGCAGCACCGTCCCCTCCGTGCGCCGCGTCCCCAGGGCCAGCAGCCACCAGCGCGTCCCCTGGCCCGGGTGACACTCGTGGGGCCGCTCCGGGGGCGGCAGCAGCGGCGCCGTGGGGCTCAGCTCGCACCGGGGGGGGTCCCGGGAGGGATCCCAGAAATCCCCCAGGACCCCCCAGGGGTCTGCGGGGAAAAGGGGTCGGGCTGAGAACCGAAAAATCCCCCCCAAACCACCCCAAAAATCCCCCAAAACCACCCCAAAAATCCCCCAAAACCACCCCAAAAACCACCCTCAAAATGTCCCCAAAATCCCCCAAAACCACCCCAACCCCCCCCAAAAACCACCCCAAAATGTCCCCAAAATCCCCCAAAACCACCCCAACCCCCCCCAAAAACCACCCCAAAATGTCCCCAAAATCCCCCCAAAATGTCTCCCAAAAACCACCCCAAAATCCTCCAAACCCCCCTCAAAAAACCACCCCCAAATCCCCCCAAACCACCCCAAAATACCCCCAAAAACCACCCCAAAATCCCCCCAAAATCCCCCAAAACTACCCCAAATGCCCCCAAAACTACCCCAAAATCCCCCCAAAATCCTCCAACCCCCCCAAAATCACCCCAAACCCCCCCAAAATCCCCCCCAAAATCCTCCAAAAGCCCCCCCAAAAACCACCCCAAAATCCCCCCCAAATCCTCCAAAACCACCCAAAAATGTCCCCCAAAAACCACCCCAAAATCCCACCTTACCCCCAACCCCCAAAATCCCCCAAAACCACCCCAAAATCCCCCCAAACCACCTCAAAATCCCCCCCCAAAATGTCCCCCAAAACCCCCCCCAAAATCCTCCAAAATCCCCCCCAAAAATGTCCCCCAAACCCCCCAAAATCACCCCCAAACCCCCCCAGGAGCCCCCAAAATGCCCCAAATCCCCCCAAAATCACCCCCCAAACGCCCCCAGGGCCCCCCAAATCCCCCAAATCGTCCCAAACCCTCTCAAAAGTCCCCCAAACTCCCCCCAAACCCCGGTAATTTGGGGCTGGGGGCTCTCCCACCGATGACATCGAAGGTTCTCTGGGGGTCCCGGGGGGGTTCGAGCTCCGGGGGGGCCCCGGGACCCCCCAAAAGCCGCAGCAGGGCCGGGCGGGGGGAGGGGCTGCCGCGCTCGTCCAGCAGGGGGCACTGCAGCTCGGGGGGGGGGCTCCCCAAGACCCGGGACCCCCCCCCAAATCAGGAACGCACCTGGGGGGGGGGAAACGGGGTTTGGGGGGGTCCTGGAGAAGATTTGGGGGGTCCTGGGGGGATTTCAGGGGGCACTGCAGCTCGGGGGGGGGCTCCCCAAGAACCGGGACCCCCCCCCAAATCAGGAACACACCTGGGGGGGGGGAAAATGGGGTTTGGGGGGGTCTTGGAGGGGATTTGGGGGGATTTTGGGGGGATTTGGGGGGTCCTGAGGGGATTTGGGGGGATTTTGGGGGGATTTTGGGGGTCCTGAGGGGATTCTGGGGGGGATTTTGGGGGGATTTGGGGGGTTCTGGGGGGATTTGGGGGGTCCTGGGGGGATTTCGGGGGGCACTGCAGCTCGGGGGGGGGCTCCCCAAGACCCGGGACCCCCCCCCCAAATCAGGAACGCACCTGGGGGGGGGAAACGGGGTTTGGGGGGGTCTGGGGGGATTTGGGGGGGATTTTGGGGGGATTTTGGGGTTCCTGGGGGGATTTGGGGGGATTTTGGGGGGATTTTGGGGGGATTTGGGGGATCCTGGGGGGATTTGGGGGGTCCCGAGGGGATTTGGGGGAGATTTGGGGGGGATTTTGGGGGTCCTGGGGGGGATTTGGGGGGTCCGGGGGGATTTTGGGGGGATTTGGGGGGTCCTGGGGGGATTTCAGGGGGCACTGCAGCTCGGGGGGGGGCTCCCCAAGAACCGGGACCCCCCCCCCAAATCAGGAACACACCTGGGGGGGGGGAAATGGGGTTTGGGGGGGGTCCTGGAGGGGATTTGGGGGGATTTGGGGGGATTTGGGGGGATTTGGGGGGATTTTGGGGAGATTTGGGGGATCCTGGGGGGATTTGGGGGGTCCTGGGGGGGATTTTGGGGGTCCGGGGGGGATTTGGGGGGTCCTGGAGGGATTTCGGGGGGGCACTGCAGCCCGGGGGGGGCTCCCCAAGAACCGGGACCCCCCCCCAAATCAGGAACACACCTGGGGGGGGGAAACGGGGTTTGGGGGGGTCCTGGAGGGGATTTGGGGGGATTTTGGGGGGATTTTGGGGTTCCTGAGGGGATTTGGGGGGTCCTGGGGGGATTTGGGAAGTTTGGGGGGGGATTTGGGGGGGATTTCGGGGGGGGGGGGGATTTAGGGGCCACAAAGGGATTTTGGAGGGATTTGGGGGAATTTTGGGGAGGATCCTGAGGGGATTTGGGGGAGATTTGGGGGGGATTCGGGGAGTTTGGGGGGTCCTGAGGGGATTTTGGGGTTCCTGAGGGGATTTTGGGGGATCTGGGGGGTCCTGAGGGGATCTGGTGAAGTTTTTCCGGGGGAAGGATCAGGAATCCGGGGCCGTTTCGGGCGATGGCGGCTGAGGGGAAAAGTCCCGAATTCGCGAGCCCCGCCTCCCGGCGCCTCCCGATTTTTTGGGATTTCCGCGGGTTTTTTTAGGATTTCCCAGGATTTGGGGGGTCGGGGAGGGGACCAGGGGGTGGCACCCGCTGGGATTTGGGGTCGGGGGGATTTGGGGGGTCCCGATTTTGGGGTTTTTTTTTTTAATCCCTTCCTCACCCGCAAGGACGAACCGCGCTGCCGCCATCGCTTTCGCTTTCGCTTCAGGCCGCGCCCACTGACCCAAAACCGCCCCAAAAACCTCCAAAATCGCCCCAAAAAAACCCCAAAATCTCCCCAAAATTCCTCTCCGGGGGTTTGGCCACTTCCCAGACCCCAAAATTCCGCTCAGAAATCCCAAAAATTCCCGTTTAAGCCCCTCAAAGATCCCCCGAAAATTCCCCCTCTGAGTCTCTGGCCACGCCCACAGGGCTCTGGTGACGCCCCCAAATCCAAATTCCACCAAAAAAACCCCCAAAATCGCCCCAAAATTCCTCTCGGGGGGATTTGGTCACACTCTAGATCCCAAATTTCCCCTGATGAACCCCAAAAATTCCCGGCCACGCCCTTTAAAGATCTCCCAAAATTCCCTCTCAGGGGCTCTGGCCACGCCCATATGGCTCTGACCACGCCCCCCCAAAATTCCCCCAAATTCCCCCAAAATTCCCCCAAATTCCCCCAAATTCCCCCACAATTCCCCCAATTCCCCCCAAAATTCCCCCAAATTCCCCCCAAATTCCCCCAAATTCCCCCCAATCCCCCACAATTCCCCCAAAATTCCCCCAAATTCCCCCAAATTCCCCCCAAATTCCCCCAAAATTCCCCCAAATTCCCCCAAAATTCCCCCAAATTCCCCCCAAATTCCCCAAATTCCCCCAAATTCCCCCAAAATTCCCCAAATTCCCCCCCAAAATTCCCCCAAATTCCCCCCAAATTCCCCCAAATTCCCCCAAATTCCCCCAAATTCCCCCAAAATTCCCCAAATTCCCCCACAATTCCCCCAAATTCCCCCAAATTCCCCCAAATTCCCCCACAATTCCCCCAAATTCCCCCAAAATCCCCCACAATTCCCCCAAAATTCCCCCCAAAATTCCCCCAAATTCCCCCAAAATTCCCCCAAATTCCCCCAAAATTCCCCCAAAATTCCCCCCAAATTCCCCCCAAATTCCCCCAAATTCCCCCACAATTCCCCCAAATTCCCCAAATTCCCCCAAATTCCCAAAATTCCCCAAATTCCCCCAAATTCCCCCAAAATTCCCCCCAAATTCCCCCCAAATTCCCCCACAATTCCCCCAAATTCCCCCAAAATTGCCCCAAATTGCCCCAAATTCCCCCCAAATTCCCCCAAATTCCCCCCAAATTCCCCCAAATTCCCCCTCAGAGCCTCCGGCCACGCCCCTCCCCCTGAACTTCCATGCGCAGCCTTTGGCCACGCCCCGAATTTTCCTTTTAGGCATTGACCACGCCCCCAATTTGCATTTTACGCACCCGGCCACGCCCCAAATCCCCATCTCAGCCGCTCAGCCCCGCCCCCAGCGCTCCAAACCCCCCCGATTTTGGGCGATCCGGACCCAATCCCAGAGTTTTTTTTTTTTTTGGGCTCTGGGGGTATCCAAAGATTTTGGGGATCCCCCGCCCCGAAATCAGGAATCCAACACCACCGCGACACGACCCCCCCCGTCACTTCGGGGCCATTTCCACGGAATTTAATATTTTTTTTTGAGGATTCGGGGATTAAAAAAAAAAGAGGATTTTGGGTTTTTTTTTTTGGGGGGGGGATGTGTCCCCAAAATTATTTTTTTTGGGAAGTGCTCAGGGCTTGGCCTGCAGCTCCTGCTGGAGCCTCCCCAGCACCTCCCGCTGCTGCTCCGAGCGCCGCTCCAGCTCCTGCATCTGCTGCTCGTAGCGCTTCCTGCACGGAATTTCGGGGCGGAAAGCGGGGATTTGGGGTCAGAAAGGCCAGTTC